>NC_051220.1:42517718-42645218 GCF_015220715.1 Pygocentrus nattereri | reverse complement strand
ACAGCAACCTCAGGGACTCTCCTTTGGTTTTCTCCTCCCTGTTCCAGGAAGAGTGATGGAGTGAAAGGATGAGAAGCCTGAGAGTGCTTTGGGAGGGAAAAGTGGGCATGCTGACAAAACCACACAAACACTTGCAGCTGAATTATGACTTTTCTGTTGTGAAGTTATTTAAAAATAGCTGCATGTCCAGAGTGAAAAATCGCTGAGTAACTCTCAGAGTTAGGAACTAAACTGTTTTAACCAGGTTCCTCCTGTAATTTAAGTGATTCATGATGAGATTATGGTTTTAATCCCGTATGAATCTGCAGCGTGGAATGAATTACCTGCTAATAGAAGCAGTTGTGCAGCATGTTGTTGCTCTTACTGAGCGCATCTTGACACCTATAGTGATATTTTAATTCATAATCAATTTAATTACAATCAAAGCGTTTGTTTTTAGACGGATGTATAAAAGAGATCTTAGAAAATTACAAGGCCAAACCTTCAGATATGAGCACCCGCTCGCTCCAGTGAGAAACGGTGGCTTTATTTTGTTGTTCAGTGTCACTCGGATCAGATTCCTTCTCATTACATGGGCTGTGGATGTGCTGCTAACGAAAGCTGCATGAGGGGCTTTTTGGTATTGATAAAGAAAAGTGCTTAGACAGGGTTCAGCTGGTGTAATGACACGTCTTGCGAAGAGCTGCAGCTCATCAGGATCAATATTCAGCCTGGCTTCTGTTTCATCTAACACTGCTGTAAGTCATAATAGTGAACAGGCATGTTGGGCAATTTTTGGAAATTCAAGTAAATTAGACTTCCATTAGGCTTCAGAAGATCCTTCTCCAGTGAGAGTCTGTAGTACTGAAGCAAAACCAGCTAAATCCACCCACCCACCCACCCACAATCCACAAAAGCTGCAGCTTCGTTTCACTGCTATGGCATGTTGCCAAGATGACTTCCCGCTTTCTTTATACCATCCAGGCCATCAATCGTTCTGCATTAATTAATAAAACTAAGCACAATCAAAACAAACGAAAACAGGCCATGGACAAGCAGCTGATCAGGGATTCTAGCTGCTCAACAGTTCTGGGTCTTCTTTCTTGGATTTTTCGTTTCATGATGCACCAAATGTTTTCTAATGGTGAGAGGTCTGGACTGAAGGTTAGTTCAGCACCCGGACTCTTCTTCAGTGAAGCCACGCTGTTGTGATGAAATATGCAGGGTCTTCCCTGAAAGAGACGCTGTCTGGATGGCAGCATATGTTGTTCTAAAACCTTTCTATACTGTTCAGCATTGATGATGTCTTTCCATTTGTGTAAGCTGCCCACACCATAGGCACTAATGCAGCCCCTGACCATCAGAGATGCAGGCTTTTGAACTAATACTGACCGTTGGTCTCGTCCCTTGTGTACAGGAAATTCTCCAGATTCTCTGAATCTTTTGATGAGATTATGTACTGTAGATGGTGGTATATTCTATATAAGTTTATAATATTTTTGCTATTTTGGCAGAACTTCTGAACTTCTGCCCATCTTTGCTTCTGAGCGACTCTGCCGCTCTTTTTATACCCGGTCATGTGAGCTAGTTACAAATCGCTCCTCCAGTTGTTTTTATTAGTACCACTTACTTTTCCAGAGTTTTGTTGCCCTGTTCCAGCTTTTTTGACATACATTGCTGCCATCACATTGCAAAATGTCTTCCTTTCATCATCTGATATGTGTCCTGTGTTGTATTGGCAGTAAATTATGGGATATGGGTCTATGAGATTTTTTTTTTGACATTCCTTTATATTCATTTACATAGCATTCCAGCTTTTTATATATATATATGTGTGTGTGTGTGTGTGTGTGTGTGTGTGTGTGTGTGTATACATACATACATACATATATACTCTCACCAGCCATTTTATTAGGTACACCTTGCTAGTACAGTTCAGTTGCTTGTTAACACAAATAGCTAATCAGCCAATCACACGACCACAGCTCGGTGCCTTTAGGCATGTAGAGGTGGTCAAGACAACCTGCTGAAGTGCAGACCGAGCATCAGAACGGGGAAGAAAGGGGATTTAAGGGGCTTTGAACGTGGCGTGGTTGTTGGAGCCAGACGGGCTGGTCTGAGTATTTCAGAAACTGCTGATCTGCTGGGATTTTCACACACAACCATCTCTAGGGTTTACAGAGAACGGTCCGAAAAAGAGGAAACATCCAGCGAGCGGTCAGTTGTGTGGACGAAAATGCCTTGTTGATGTGAGAGGTCAGAGGAGAATGGGCAGACTGGTTCCAGATGATAGAAAGACAACAGGAACTCAAATAACCAACCAGAGTCTCTGAGGAACGTTTCCAACACCTTGTTGAAAGTCTGACAAGAAGAATTAAGACAGTTCTGAAGGCAAAAGGGGGTCCAACCTTTTACTAGCAAGGTGTACCTAATAAAGTGGCTTGTGAGAGTATTATTTGAAACTGCACATCCACAATATTGATCATTGTGATTGATCATTTAAACTTAGTTATGCTGTCTATATGCAACCATTATGTTTAACAGGCTGACAATGGGTTCTAACTGTTTGGGCATCAACAATTAAGGCCTTGAACAAGAACAGAATGCTCTGGCACATTAAGTCAGAAAAGCCTGTATGAGCTAATGACTAATTCTCTGAAGAGTGTAAATTTTTCAATGGAACGTCTTGCAGTCAGGGTCATGTATACTATAACATCTGAATGTCTTCTCTCTGAATGTTATTTTAAAGGCTTCTATTGCCCAATCAAATACGGTCCTTTCTAAGGCTATCCTTACATGGACTTTGTTGAGGTCTTATGATGTATAAACACCCCACTCCCTCTGTTTCTAAATCTGTTTAGAGAGTGAGGTCTTCATGACCGGTATGTCTCCCGGGCTTATGATTGAAAGCTTTAATAAACTCATTGGAGCAAGAGACAATGCTGAACATTTGTGAGATTTCTCTTGTTTGTGGAACATCCACTCTGAAATACAATTCTTGTGCTGATGTTGTTTCCATAGGCAGTTTTAAACTGCTGAGTAGTGAGTGGAGCAGCTGAGGATAAATGGTTTTTGAGTGCACTGGGCGGCTCTGCGCTAAGGGTTTGCCTGGTGGACCGCTTTGTGGCGAAGCTGCTGTTGCTCCTAGATGCTTCCATTTCACAATAATAGCACATACAGTTGACTGGAGCAGATTAATTTGTTCATTCATTCATCTTAACCACTTAATCCAGATAGGGTTGTGGTAGCATTTGGGAGAGCAGAGAATCCCAGATGACCCTGTCTCCCATAACTTCCTCTAGCTCAGTTTGGGGTCCCGGAGTTGCTCCCAGGCCAACTTGGAGATATAATCTCTCCAGCAGGTCCTAGGATGACCTGAGGGTCTTGTCCCAACAGGGCCCCACTGATGTTGGACGAGAAAGCCTGGCTCGCAGTCTTCGCTCTAATTCATCCCAAATTGTCCAAAATCTCTTGGTGCTGAAGCTTTAAGAGTTCCTTTCACTGGAACTAAGGGGCCGAGCCCAACTCCTGAAAAACAACCCCACACCATGATCCCCCCTCCACCAAACTTTACACTCGGCACAATGTAGTCGGATAAGTATCGTCTCCTGGAAACCACCAAACCCAGACTCGTCCATTGGATTTCCAGACGGAGAAGCGTGAGTGGTCACTCCAGAGAACACGTCTCCACTACTCTAGAGTCCAGTGGCGGCGCTTTACTCCACTGCATTCCACGCTTTGCATTGCGCTTGGTGATATAAGGCTTGGATGCAGCTGCTCGGCCATGGAAACCCATTCCATGAAGCTCTCTACGCTGTTCTTGAGCTGATCTGAAGGCCACATGAAGTTTGGAGGTCTGTAGTGATGGACTCTGCAGAAAGTCGGTGACCTCTGCGCTCTATGCCCCTCAGCATCCGCTGACCGCTCGGTCATTTTACGTGGCCGACCACTTCGTGGCTGAGCTGCTGTCGTTCCCAATTGCTTCCACTTTGTTATAATCCCACTGACAGTGGACTGTGGAATATTTAGTAGTGAGGAAATTTCACGACTGGACTTGCTGCACAGGTGGCGTCCGATCACGGTACCACGCTGGAATTCACTGAGCTCCTGAGAGCGACCCATTCTTTCACTAATGTCTGTAGAAGCAGTCTGCAGGCCGAGGGGCTCGGCTTTATACACCTGTGGCCACGGAAGTGACTGGAACACCTGGATTCAATGATCTGGATGGGTGAGTGAAAACTTTTGTCAATATAGTGTAGATACTTAAACTGGGGCAGGTCCTCTCCCCTGACCTGGAGTGGCCACAGACTCAGACTTGAAGGTGCTGATCCGCATACCAACCACTTTACATTCAGCTGCAAACCGCTCCAGTGAGCGCAGGAAGCATCTATGCGATCCAGTCAAAAGGACAACATCATCCACAAATAGTAGAGACACCACCTTCTGGCCTCCACACATAATGACCTCTGGACCTGGGCTACACCTTGACTCCCTGTCCATGAATAATACAAACAGGAGTGGAGACCAAGCACAACCTTGGCAAACTGAACGGGCTTGACTTAATTCTGAGTATACGGACGCACCTCTTACAGATTTAGTAGAGCAGAAAGTGACTGCTTCTGTCAAAGTTGGCATCTTATGACAGGCTTATTTTAGTCACTGAGCTCTTCAACACGACCCATTCTACTGCCACTGTTTGTCTATGGAGAATCCAGTAATGGTTGTGGCTGAAACCACCATAACTCAATAATTAGAAGGGGTGTCCACAAACTTTTAGCCATCTAGTGTACATCACCTGTATTGTTTCTGTCTAGACTTCTGTCTAGAAAGTGTCATTAAGTGCTGTTGGAAAGTGTATTTCTTTCATCCATCATGAAACATTGTCCGGTACGAAGACCGGATGGCATTAATGCAATGATAATAATGCTGGTATCTGACTTGGATGGTGTAAAAGAAAAGAAAGTGGTCAGAAATGATGGATGATAATGAAGTGCTGTATTTTCAGCTCCAATGTTGGAGTAGATAATGTAACACTTCATTATCTCCTCTCACTTTCTTCACCTTTAACTGTCTGCTGCTGGTGTTTCCGATTCGGTTAAAAATGCATATTTACCAGTTTCTGATATCTTGTTCTAAAACATAATATCAGCATATTATTTCCAAAATCTCCCTCATAATTGGTGCGTATATTTTGGAGGAAACAAAGTCAAGCTGCATCACCAGAAGAGCCTCTACACACACAACCGACAACTAACATGACCGAGAGAACCATGAAGATGCTTAACTAAGCAAAAATCTGCGGCACACTTCACTTATTAAAATTCATGTAGATAGTCTAAAACTGACCTGTATGTAAATTAGCCCTTGAGGTGTGGTTGTAATTACAGCAGACGGTATTTTAGAAAGTGTTCCCAAAGGGCCTGCGCTCCCAGAGGAAAACAGCAGTTTTTCATTATGTAGGGAAATGAGGGAACGTTCTGTGGAGAGAAACGGATAAACGGATAAATGAAGGTTTTGTTTTAAGAAAATGTTCCGTGTGAAATGATACGTATGGATTAAACGCATTAGGCTTTTCTAAATAGGAGTGGTCCTTCTGTATGGGGAGACAGTGCCCATTGAAAACGAATGGTTATGACCCATACCAACATCTGCAGTGTCAAACGACAATGACTTAAATAAATAATAATTAAAAAAAAAGTTTAATAGATTATTCTACCAAACTGGGCAAATGCAATGCATGTTTTTCTTTTAACTGACTTAATCAATACTTTATGTTTATTTTGTTAAAACTAGAGACTGAACATTTAGAATTTGTCACTACTAAAACAACATAGCACTACAAAAACTTTACCACCGTTTCAGTAGCAACAAACTAAAAAAACTCAGCCAGTTCATGACCAGCAAACACAGCTTTGAGCAGCTGTTCCCACATAAAATGATCATATTTTACATTAAAACACTAAAGATGGTTTGGAGACTGTGGCTCTGTCTAAAAGACAGGAGGCTGAGCTGGAGGTGGCGGAGATGAAGATGCTGAGATCTTCGTTGGGAGTGACCAGGCTGGACAAGATTAGAAATGAGCAGATCAGAGGGACAGTGAAGGTGGAGCAGTTTGGAGATAAAGCCAGAGAGGCCAGGTTGAGATGGTTTGGACCTGTGTTGAGGAGGAATAGTGGATATATTGGGCAAAGAATGTTGGAGATGGAGCTGCCGGGTAGAAGGAGAAGAGGTAGACCTCAGAGAAGGTTCATGGATGTAGTGAAGGTGGACATGGAGATGGTTGGTGTGAAAGTAGAGGAGGCAGTGGACAGGGCAAGATGGAGGCAGATGATCCGCTGTGGGGACCCCTAAAGGGAGCAGCCGAAAGAAGAAGAAGACATTAAAACACTAAAGATTATTTATGTGCCACAGTAATTTTCGCACTAACTTTGGGACACATTTACTTCAAAACAATGGGATCGAACTGCTCCCGATGTGGCCAGGAGGGACAGCGATGCAGCCTCACCTACTGTTTTAAAATGCAGGGGTGTGGCTGAAATAAGGCTCACTAAAACTCTGTGTTTTGGTTGTGACATGAAAATGTGAAGCAGCATTATAAGATTTTTATTTTTCATATTTAGAAACTTTTACTCACGAGAAATGTAAATCTTAAAGCTCTATTTAATCTATGTAGCTTATTACTGTCTCTATTAATGCACTGGCTTCAAATAGATCAGAACATAATCCTCATAAATATTTAAGATCTAACCTTAGTTTGAACTAATTTGGCTCTGTGTGTGTGTGTGTGCGTGTGCATGTGTGTGTGTGTGTGTGTGTATATATATATATATATATATATATATATATATATATATATACACACACACACACACACAGATGCACAGTACTGCGCAAAACTATTTGCAAATATTCCCATTTCTTTGTCTGCAAAAACACATTCATATTATGTCAAATTGTATTAATTTATTTGCATTTATTCTGTCAAAAACCCACTGATTACCCAGATGAATGCTTTTAAACCGTTTTTACATCCGTCTAAAACTTTGTCCCAGACACCTCCATCAGCCTGACAGCGTTATCCGCTACACTGTAACACTAAACAGGGTGTATGGCAGAGTTTTGGATGTCTGAGGTTCAGTCTGACTCCTTCTCGCTGCTTCTGTTACTGTAAGGTTGTGTTTTTTCCGCCGAGTTTAGAGAGACTTCCTTTCTCCGAACATCGCCAGAGTCCTCCTCAGCACTCGGCTCTTCCCGAACCTGAGTCTGGAGTCGATAACCACATCAGAAGGGCTTCCGGCGACAGAGCAGCTGTCTGGGAGCGAAAGTGGAAATGAAAGCGTCTTCATCATCTGAGCTCTGTGTGGGCTCCTCTGTATGCGGCTCCTTCTGTCACATTACCCGCCATCATGAATTTTTATTGGCTGCAGGATCTCCAGACAGAACTAACTGCGCTCTTTTCCCTCCATTTCTCCAGCTGCATCCACATTAAACCTCTCAAAGCCTCTCCCTCCTCCCCCTCCTCCACGCCCTCACAGCGCCGCTGTGAAATCCTGTACAAGACTCTCAGCCTGCGCTCCGCCCTTCTCCACGCCTCTGTTCAACACTGTGTCCACTCTCCAGGTTCAGACCTTCATCTGCTTCGCTTTTTATGTTTTGCGTATCGCTGTTGTCGAAAGAAAACCTCGTATCTCCAAAACGGTGACTTTACAGGAGGAGGAAAAAACCTGCTTTACTTTTAATGGAAGTCAATGGAACCAGAATTTTCTCCAAGTCATTTTATGCTGTTTATTTTGGTCCGTTCACCATGAAACTTACACACAATGTCAAAGCCAACAGGCCTTTTCAGATTCTGACAAAAAATGAAAAATGACAAAAATGGACATACGAGGTTTTCTTCCAACCACAGCGGTATTTTTCCCCACTGTTTGACTCAGAGCTGCACTAAACACAGGGGGTTCTTCTAATGAAGAGGGGCTCCAAACTGCGCTCAGGGAATTTCAGCATTCATGGTTCAAGGCAGTGGGTCTGCTTAGAACCATAAGCTATAATATACGTGGTGAAATTGTTCTTCAAGGGTTCTTTAGTGAAGAAAATGGCTCTATATAGAACCATGAACACCGAAAAAACCCTTTGCACAATTATAGGGTTCCTTGCATGGTAAAAGCGTTCTTCAGACTGATGGAGAATATGTTGTATATGGTTCTCCATTCTGTGCACACTCTTAAAAATCGTTCTTCAAATGTTCTTTAGGAAAGAAAATGACTCTGTGTAGAACCAAAGAACCCATTGCATGATTAAAGGGTTCTTTGCATCATGAAAAGATTCCTCAGATTGATGGAGAATGTGCTGTAGATGGTTCTGTATAGAACTTTTTTGAAAATGGTTCTATATACAGTAGCATCCAAAAGGATTCTTTTATTGTTACAAGCTGGACATCATAACAGTAGAAGAACCCCTTGGGTGCTACATAGAACCATATACAACACATGCCTCATCAATCTGAAGAACCATCTCACCAGGCAAAGAACCATTTTAGCAGCATTGGTGCTGTATTGAACTGGTTCTAAACACACACCCATTACTTTTACTAAAGAGCCCATAAAGAACCTTCGTTTCATGTCTGAACTCTATGTTGTAAATAACTGTTCTGCCTTAATGAGGGAATTTATCCTTTAATAGTGAGTGGACAGAACAAGAATGTGTGCCTTTTATTTATTTATTAGTTTTTATATGATTATAAAATATTTTTATTATTTTTTTATGATTCTAAATTAATACTTTTACTTCCTTGTTGCTTTATCAGCTGTCTGTAAAGCACTTTGGGCTTTTTTAATGCCACTGGCATTAAAAGTTCTACATAATTACAAAAATACAAATGCAACATAGGTTATAACAGTGTTATAAGTGGTAAACATGCTTAATAAAGGTCTTTCCACAGTAAGAGTGATCATTCAGACATTAGTACTGCTAATATCTTCAACACAATTTGGTGGACAGTAAAAATGTGGCGTTTTATTCTGCCTCACTTTTTTGTGAACGTCTGCAAGTCACATGAACTCATGTCACCGATCAATGATGTCTCTGGTGTTGCCTTGGCAACAATCATGATAACTGACGGATTGAGTACCAGCAACTACGGCTTTTTGACAAACGTCAACAGGATTAGTGTTAAAGCGCTCAGAGTTTTAGAGCCTGAATAAAGTCCTACTGTGTTAAATTCTTTGATTTAAAGAAATAAATAAGTAACTGGGCACAGGGTGGATTTCTGTAATGTGGCACTTTAACCCAATGAGACGGCAAATCGTTATGCTCCCCTGTTATCTCCTCTTATGAAGGTCAGGGGCTTCAGGCTCAATCTTTTCTCAGACTATTTCAGCTTTCCAGCACGACCAGCATTGATCCTGTTAGGGCACTAACGGACATTAATGATCTGGACAGTAACGTCACATGTATGATGGAGATCTGAGTGTTATTGATTTCAAATCAAGCCATTAGTGTAATCGGACAGAATAACGAGACATGCAGATTTAGTCATTTACCTTGAATTGTGCAGTTTGGCCAGATTTCGTGGAGCCTTCCCTGGCGTCTTACTTGTTGTTCCAGGTTGTCCCTCAGATTTTCAAGAGGATTCAAATCTGGGGATTTTGTGGGTCAGTCCAGATGTGTGAAGCTCCTGAATGTTCATCATGCCAATCAGTCACATTAGCAGCCCTGTGAACGTGAGAATTGTCATCTTGGAATTCAGGGGCAGAAATGTTTTGTTCTGAAACCTGGCTGGCCAGCAGCTCAATGTCACCACTGTGGTTCAGATTTATGGTCACCTCAACCAAGGAACTCATTTTCATGTGCTTAAAACACCCATAGAACATCATAGAGCTCCTCCAGCTTGAACCATGTCCTCATTGAGGCTTCCTGAGGTTTACAATGGACACGACGCTGAGCATCGTTCACATACAGGCAGAAACGACATTCATCTGACCAGATAACACGTTTCCAGTCATGAACTGTCCAGTGTTTGTGACTCTTCATCCACTGTGAGCAGAAGTGAGCAAAGGCCTCTTGCGTGTCGCTCTGCTCTATGTGTTCATGGTATGCGGTTCCCTGTGGAGGTTCTTTGAGAAGTTAGTTGTGAAGAACTTGTGCTGTCTTCTAAAGCAGTTCTTGCCTGGAATCAAAGCGATTTTTATTCACAAGCTGTGAAACACGTTGGGAGTCCCTGTCTGTCAGTTTCATCTTTTGGCCACAATTCTGACAAGAATTTCTTGTAAACTGGGAGTTTTGCCACTGCTGGTCGACCCGTATGACCGTATGCTTCGATACACCTGCAAAGTCAACTACTTCCTCCACACTGTGGCCTTTGGCGCCCAAATACAATCATCACTCCTTTTGAAAATGATTGCAACCCATTTTCTACACATCAGACAAGACAATTCACTGCATTGTACCACCTTTTCTCAATCTATGAATCCCTTCGCACACCCCACTGTGTTTATAGTCTGATTATACTAGTGCAACGGCATCTGCAGGAGCCTAAATTTACTATCACGGTAAACAAGCTAGGTGTCTTTTTTTTCCTGGGAGCTTATGAAATGACACATCATCTACAAGTACCTCCAAAATGGTAATTTACAGGAGAAAGCAAAAATATTCTTTACTTTTAATGTAAAGAAATTTTGTTCCAAGCAATTTTGGAGCAGCATCATGAAATTTTCAGACCTTACACCCTCAGGAGCTTTTTTAAATCCCATTCTAAATCCATAGGCATTAATATGGAGTTGGTCCCCCTTTGCAGCTCCAACAGCTTCCAGTCTTCTGGGAAGCTTCTACAGATGTTGGAGTCTGTCTGTTGGAATTTCTGCCAATTCATCCAGAAGAGCATTTGTGAGGTCAGACACTGATGTTGGACGAGAGGGTCTGGCTCACAAGTTCTAGTTCATCCCAAAGGTGTTGGATGGGGTTGAGGTCAGGACTCTGAGGGCCGGTCAAGTTTCCTCCACACCAATCTCACTCAGTCCGGCCTTTATGGAGCTGCTTTATGCACTGGGGCTCAGTCACGCTGAAACAGAAAAGGGTCTTCCCCAAATTGTTCCACAAAGTTGGAAGTGTAGAACTGTCCAAAATGTTTTGTTCTGATTAAGATTATCTTCACTGGAACCAACCCCTGAAAAACAGCCCCTTATCATCATCCATCCTCCACCGAAGTTCACAGCTGGCACAGTGCAGTCAGGCAGGTAACGTCCTCCTGGCATTCGCCAAATCAGACTGACAGGTAGAGAAACTGATTCATCACTCCACAGAACACGTTTCCACTGCTCCAGAGTCCAGTGTCTGCACTTTACTCCACACCCACCCCCCTTTTGGCATTGTGCATTTTGATCATAGGCTTTGATCATAGCTCTGTGAGTTTGCAGTGTCTACCGCTTTGCATCTGAGCTGTTATTGCTCTTAGACATTCCCTTTCAAGGTAATAGCACTTACAGTTGTCTGGGGCAGACCTAGTAGGACAGAAACTTCATAAACTGACTTGTGGCAGAGACAGCATCCTATGACAGTGTCATGTTTAAAATCACTGACCTCTTCAGTACGACACATCCTACTACCAGTGTTTGTCTATTGAGGCTGCACGGCTATGTGCTTCATTTTTTCCACCCGTTAGTAATGGGTGTGGCTACAACACCTGAAATTAACAATCAGGAGGTGAGTCGCAAAACAATATAGTGTAGCAGAGGCCACTCAGAACTCAGTTCGTCCGTGTTCAGCTCCCCATTCACTTAATTTCTTTGGATCATCCTCAGATTATGGTCTGTTCTGCACTCTCAAAACATCGCAAATCACATTCAGTGAGTCCAAACCTGCTGCTGTTTGTAGGTATTTTAATCAAATGCGACACATACCTTAAAGACATGGTCACCGACAAACGACAGCAGATTACTTCCCTGCTCTTTGCATTTCCCTTCACTGTAAGCGCTGTAGCAGCTCAGCCGGGCTCCGTCTGTCCCTCCATCATCTGTCAGAATCAATCCAATTTGCTGTCGATTGCCCGGCTCTTTAAGTCTGACTGCATGGTCAGTCATTTGAGCTTCAGAGAGATTGGGTAATAGAAACCATCAGGCAGTTTCTGTCAGGTTGCTCTCTCTCGCTCTTTCTTTCTCGGACCCTCAAAGACCCCTGACTGACAGCGGATCCCTCTTACACACAATTAGGCTCCAGCTTCTCACTCACAGTGGCTGTCTCTCAACCTCATCTCATTGACAGGCCATTGATTGTGGCTCTGGACCAAATGCGTCCTTATGAAAACAGATGGGTTGAGTTTAAACAGGCAGTGAGGAAGTGGTCACTTTTTTTCATCATTCTTTTTCTCCCTAGCCAGGTTTCCATCGACTCGTAAAATGAGAACGTGTTAACCATTACAGATCATTGATGTGGTACACTGTTAGAAATGAAGGTTCTGTTCAGGTACATTTTTCATTCATCAAGGTGCAAACAGTGTAGATGTTCCCTCAAAGCTCCAGCAGTGGGTCTAAGGTCTAGTTATGGAGCTTAAATCAGTTCCTCCAGGTGAAAAGTTGGTATTTGTAACTTGTGTGACTCAGTGACAGTCACTCACTATTTCTGAGACTGTATGTGACAGAAAAGGACATTAAACACAAAAACGAGCAAAACCTTGTGAACGCTGCATGCTAGAGACTTTTATTTTGCCTCTAAGGGTAGAACTGTGCAATGAAGAAGTCAAGATAACAGCCTCTGATTGGTTGACGAGTCAAAAACGCAACCTCTGATTAATGAATGAGTCAGGAATGCAGCCTCTGATTGGTTGACGAGTCAGGAATGCAGCCTCCGATTGGTTGACGAGTCAGGAACACGGCCTCTGATTGGTTGGCGAGTCAGGAACACAGCCTCTGATTAGTGAATGAGTCAGGAATGCAGCCTCTGATTGGTTGACTAGTCAGGAACACAGCCTTTGATTGGTTGACTAGTCAGGAATACAAGGCTGAAACACAGCCTCTGATTAGTGTATGAGTCAGGAACTCATTCTGATTGGTTGACTTGTCAGGAACACAGCCTCTGATTGGTTGATGAGTCAGGAATATAGCCTTTGATTGGTTGGCAAGTCCAAAACACAGTCTTTGATTAGTGAACCAGCCAGGAACTCGTTCTGATTGCTTGACTTGTCAAGCCAGGAACACAGCCTCTGATTGGTTGGCGAGTCAGGAACACAGCCTCTGATTGGTTGGCGAGTCAGGAACACAGCCTCTGATTGGTTGACGAGTCAGGAACACAGCCTCTGATTGGTTGGCAAGTCAGGAACACAGCCTCTGATTGGTTGGGAAGTCAGGAACACAGCCTCTGATTGGTTGGCAAGTCAGGAACACAGCCTCTGATTGGTTGGCGAGTCAGGAACACAGCCTCTGATTGGTTGGCAAGTCAGGAACACAGCCTCTGATTGGTTGTGATTCTTTGCATCATGAAATGGTTCTTCAGATTGATAAAGAAGGTGCTGTGGATGGTTCTATATAAAACATTTTGAAAAGGGTTCTATATAGCACCAAAAAGTGTCCTTTTTTTGCTGTGATGTCAGGCTTGTTACAGTAGAAAAAAACGTTTTAGTACTTTATAGAACCATTTTCAAAAACCTCCAGCATCACTGCTGTGGCTAAGTGTAGATAAAAGGAGGCAGTTTTAATGTTAGGGCTGATCTTTGTATACGGTGCAGCTCTGCTACAGTATCAGTGGCTATGGATGGATTGTTCTTTTGACAGTCTGATCACGTCCTGTGTGGATGTTCTTACCTGAGGAACAGCTGCTGTTACATATCGCACTAACCCAAAGGCGTCACACCCATTGAATGCACACTAGCCCTGTTTACCAATGACTTTCCCACAGACCTGAATGCAGAGGTCAGTTTAGTCCTATTGAAACACTGGCAGCCAGTTGAGCAGCCCTGCCAGATGCCTCTTCATCCAAACTGTGGTTAACTGGGCCAGTTCTGCCTTTTTATTCATAGTAATGTCATAATGCCACACAATTGCATGGCTATGATTGTGGAAGTATGATTTTCGAGCTCATTCTTTAGCGCAATGGTTGGTTGTTCTAAAATAATAAAGCCATAACCGACGCAGTGAAGGCAGTAAGACACATTTTTGAATGCTCACTTTAAAAGTGGTTTTTGAAAAATGTATAACCTGATCTATTTGAACATATCACCTTGATTTGCATATATATATATATATATATATATATATATACACACACACACACACACACACACATATATGAATGTAACTGCTGCACCAAATAAGGTGGCAAATAAGAAACAGACTTCAACTTTATATATCGGATATGTTAATTAAGGTAACACTGTAATATTTTTGTGTCATTACTGAGTGAGGAGAATAAAATCAGACATGGTGAGTGTGAGCTGCTGTTAATTGCCTGTAAAGCCTGAAATGATCGTTTAAAAGTCAGAGGCATTAAGTTTTTCACACCACGTCGCACGTCTTTACATGTTAATGTCACACACAGACTCAAGAATCTCAGATCAATGATCTCAGAATCAACATCATACAGATGAAGATGTGATGACAGTAGTAGAGCGTTCACTCACGTTCTCACAATTCTCGGGACTCGTCCACTTGTGGGGAGCCAAAGCAAAACCGACGTTACAGAATGTTCTTCCACACGCTGTGTATGATTACATATTTCAGTAATGCTTTACATGAAGTGTTGACTGACTCACATGAAGTAATGCATTAGTTAACATGAAGAAGACATGAAGTATTGCATTAACCATGGTTACCTAATGTTTAGTAAACATGTAACGACTGCATTAGTTAACGTTTTCATATGAAGTGTTGACTCGTTAAGTAAACATGTAACGACTGCATTAGTTAACGTTTTCATATGAAGCGTTGACTCGTTAAGTAAACATGTAACGACTGCATTAGTTAACGTTTTCATATGAAGCGTTGACTCGTTAAGTAAACATGTAACGACTGCATTAGTTAACATTTTCATATGAAGCGTTGACTCGTTAAGTGAACATGTAACGACTGCATTAGTTAACGTTTTCATGTGAAGCGTTGACTCGTTAAGTAAACATGTAACGACTGCATTAGTTAACGTTTTCATGTGAAGCATTGACTCGTTAAGTAAACATGTAACGACTGCATTAGTTAACGTTTTCATGTGAAGCGTTGACTCGTTAAGTAAACATGTAACGACTGCATTAGTTAACGTTTTCATGTGAAGCGTTGACTCGATAAGTGAACATGTAACGACTGCATTAGTTAACGTTTTCATGTGAAGCGTTGACTCGTTAAGTAAACATGTAACGACTGCATTAGTTAACGTTTTCATGTGAAGCGTTGACTCGTTAAGTAAACATGTAACGACTGCATTAGTTAACGTTTTCATGTGAAGCGTTGACTCGTTAAGTAAACATGTAACGACTGCATTAGTTAACGTTTTCATGTGAAGCGTTGACTCGTTAAGTAAACATGTAACAACTGCATTAGTTAACGTTTTCATATGAAGCGTTGACTCGTTAAGTAAACATGTAACAACTGCATTAGTTAACGTTTTCATATGAAGCGTTGACTCGTTAAGTAAACATGTAACGACTGCATTAGTTAACGTTTTCATATGAAGCGTTGACTCGTTAAGTAAACATGTAACGACTGCATTAGTTAACGTTTTCATGTGAAGCGTTGACTCGTTAAGTAAACATGTAACAACTGCATTAGTTAACGTTTTCATATGAAGCGTTGACTCGTTAAGTAAACATGTAACAACTGCATTAGTTAACGTTTTCATATGAAGCGTTGACTCGTTAAGTAAACATGTAACGACTGCATTAGTTAACGTTTTCATATGAAGCGTTGACTCGTTAAGTAAACATGTAACGACTGCATTAGTTAACGTTTTCATATGAAGCGTTGACTCGTTAAGTAAACATGTAACGACTGCATTAGTTAACGTTTTCATATGAAGCGTTGACTCGTTAAGTAAACATGTAACGACTGCATTAGTTAACGTTTTCATATGAAGCGTTGACTCGTTAAGTAAACATGTAACGACTGCATTAGTTAACGTTTTCATATGAAGCGTTGACTCGTTAAGTAAACATGTAACGACTGCATTAGTTAACGTTTTCATGTGAAGCGTTGACTCGTTAAGTAAACATGTAACAACTGCATTAGTTAACGTTTTCATGTGAAGCGTTGACTCGTTAAGTAAACATGTAACGACTGCATTAGTTAACGTTTTCATGTGAAGCGTTGACTCGTTAAGTAAACATGTAACAACTGCATTAGTTAACGTTTTCATATGAAGCGTTGACTCGTTAAGTAAACATGTAACAACTGCATTAGTTAACGTTTTCATATGAAGCGTTGACTCGTTAAGTAAACATGTAACGACTGCATTAGTTAACGTTTTCATATGAAGCGTTGACTCGTTAAGTAAACATGTAACGACTGCATTAGTTAACGTTTTCATGTGAAGCGTTGACTCGTTAAGTAAACATGTAACAACTGCATTAGTTAACGTTTTCATATGAAGCGTTGACTCGTTAAGTAAACATGTAACAACTGCATTAGTTAACGTTTTCATATGAAGCGTTGACTCGTTAAGTAAACATGTAACGACTGCATTAGTTAACGTTTTCATATGAAGCGTTGACTCGTTAAGTAAACATGTAACGACTGCATTAGTTAACGTTTTCATATGAAGCGTTGACTCGTTAAGTGAACATGTAACGACTGCATTAGTTAACGTTTTCATATGAAGCGTTGACTCGTTAAGTGAACATGTAACGACTGCATTAGTTAACTTTTTCATGTGAAGCGTTGACTCGTTAAGTGAACATGTAACGACTGCATTAGTTAACTTTTTCATGTGAAGCGTTGACTCGTTAAGTGAACATGTAACGACTGCATTAGTTAACGTTTTCATGTGAAGCGTTGACTCGTTAAGTAAACATGTAACGACTGCATTAGTTAACGTTTTCATATGAAGCGTTGACTCGTTAAGTAAACATGTAACGACTGCATTAGTTAACGTTTTCATATGAAGCGTTGACTCGTTAAGTGAACATGTAACGACTGCATTAGTTAACGTTTTCATGTGAAGCGTTGACTCGTTAAGTAAACATGTAACGACTGCATTAGTTAACGTTTTCATGTGAAGCGTTGACTCGTTAAGTGAACATGTAACGACTGCATTAGTTAACGTTTTCATGTGAAGCGTTGACTCGTTAAGTAAACATGTAACGACTGCATTAGTTAACGTTTTCATGTGAAGCGTTGACTCGTTAAGTAAACATGTAACGACTGCATTAGTTAACGTTTTCATGTGAAGCGTTGACTCGTTAAGTAAACATGTAACGACTGCATTAGTTAACGTTTTCATGTGAAGCGTTGACTCGTTAAGTGAACATGTAACGACTGCATTAGTTAACGTTTTCATATGAAGCGTTGACTCGTTAAGTGAACATGTAACGACTGCATTAGTTAACGTTTTCATGTGAAGCGTTGACTCGTTAAGTAAACATGTAACGACTGCATTAGTTAACGTTTTCATGTGAAGCGTTGACTCGTTAAGTAAACATGTAACGACTGCATTAGTTAACGTTTTCATGTGAAGCGTTGACTCGTTAAGTAAACATGTAACGACTGCATTAGTTAACGTTTTCATGTGAAGCGTTGACTCGTTAAGTAAACATGTAACGACTGCATTAGTTAACGTTTTCATGTGAAGCGTTGACTCGTTAAGTAAACATTTAACGACTGCATAACTTTGTTCTAGTGTTTTTCTTATATACTGCAGTCATACATAATACTTGCAAATGAAACTGAGGGAAAAGCAGCAGGGAAAATTAAGTGTTATTTAAAAATATGGTACAAAGTAAAAAATACTACATCAGTAAATAGAGGTAAGCAAATAAAACAAGTTAGTGGCTACCATTTGTAAAGCATCATTTCAGCCAATTAAAACATTACTGAACATTGCTTTTTCAAGCATTATGTATAACTGCAGTACATTACTTGACGAGTCAACACTTCATATGAAAACACTAACTAATGCAGTCATTACATGTTTACTTAACATGAGGTAATCATTGTTAATGCCTGTCTTCATGTCTTGTTCATGTTAACTAATGCCTTACGTCATGTTAGTCAGTCAACACTTAATGTAAAGTGTTACCAATATTTCCACCAGAGAGGTCTCCAAATCCCCACATCCTACAGAGGATCGCTTTAGCAGCTTTGGCAGTTTGGCAGCCAGTTTAGCCTGTTTTGGTCAAATCTCACACAGTGGAATGTTCTGAGTTTGAGAGATGTGCAGGTCAGACAGATCAAGCTAATCTTCTCCTCGTAGTAGTTTCTGGACACTGCATCACGTATCTTTCCATCTTTTTCATGGTCACCTGCAGGAATAGAGACGACCCTAGCTTCAGTACTGTGAATGGATCCTGTTGAGATGTTAATTGCTTAATTGCATCATGCGCTGCAGCTGCATTGTGTACGTGTTGCGCGCTGAAGTTTCTCCCCTCGTTTATTTAGGTTTTTCCTTTGCTTTTGTCTTCGGAGATACTAATAAAGCTGTTTTATGAGTTTGTCTGTGGGCTTTTCAGAGGTATAACGGGGCACACGGCTGGTTCCTGCCCTGCAGTTCCACGGGCCAAGGCCAGAGCTGTGAGGTTTCATTAGAATTCCATCTATTCCGACTGTATTCTCCTCACAAGGACAACAACACGTGCCTGTGTTCTCACTTCTCTATTGCTGCCTGAAGCCTTTCATCAAAACAGGCAATATATACTGAACGCTGTGCTGAAATGTATAACCATAAGATTGAAGGCCGCATGCATGTAGGAAGTGGCTGTACAGTATTTGGTTTACCTTAGTTGATGAATATCATTGAGCGTTGTGGTCTGACTGTGAACAGTACAGAGACTCCATCCACATTTCACAAATATTTGGCTTTGTTTTCGATGGTTAAAAAAAAAAGACATCTTTTTGAAAATGCTGATATTTTGGATGCTCTAAGTGAGCTTCAGCTATCTGTAGTCAATTATGTCTGGTTTCCAAGACTTTTATTTGTGCCTGACCAAGCAGGATATGGATCTTGTATCTCCCAGCCTGGACACTGCACCTATATTAGTGAATCCAGCGTCTTGTTCATCTATTAATGCATTAGTTTGATTATCTGTGGAGATGTTTCAAGAGAAATTCTGATTATATTTTCAAAAAACAACAAATTGTGAAAAAGTTGCTCTGCATTCTGCATTACCACAAACATTCCCTTTCGGCTCCTGTTTGGGCGTTCAGTCACAAATCATGATAAAGACAACGCTGACGCTGTTCATCACTCACGACTGAACAAACTGTTGATGTTCATCCTTCAAAAGAGCTCAAAAACACTGAGCTAAACTTTGATTTAGTGACTACTCACATGCCTAAACTGGATTTCAGTATTTGGCA
The DNA here is from genome assembly GCF_015220715.1 of Pygocentrus nattereri. NCBI lineage: Eukaryota > Metazoa > Chordata > Actinopteri > Characiformes > Serrasalmidae > Pygocentrus > Pygocentrus nattereri. The sequence continues at coordinate 42,625,758 of NC_051220.1, read as the reverse complement.
AAAGCTATAATATAGCTTTAAATTCAACCTGCTCTCCGTAACATTCCACTGTACAAAGCCGAGGAACAACTGGCTCCAGGTAACCAGAAGAAAACAGCTTTATGGTCAAGACTTGTACCAACAAGACCTAATGGTACTCTTAAGTCTTTGGTAACAATTGTAGCCAATGCTAACAACAATTTAGCAACTTCTTTACTCTTCCAGGTGAAGAGAACCACTAAGTGCTTTCACATAACTAATAAAATCGAATAGAAATAATTTATTCATCATTATGAAAATGTGTGTGGAGTCCCATAAGGTCCAGTTTTAGGGCCTTTGCTTTTCTTTTTACGCCACCCCTGCAACATCATTTACAAATCACGTTGCTTTCATTTTATTTTATCATTGCACACTATGATGACAATAGTAGATAATTCACTCACATCCTCAAAAGACATGTCCTTCAAGTTTTGACTGAGTTCTCTTTGAATTCACTTTCAACACTCACAAAAGTCAGAATCATCTACTTTGTTGCTTTAAGAGCGTAGAAAGTGTTAGTTGCCAATTTAGACTGTTTTAAGTGACCCTTATTAGTCCCACAGTGGGGAAATTTCACCTCTGCATTTAACCCATCCATGCAGTGAAACGCCACATACACACTAGTGAACACACACACTAGGGGGCAGTGAGCACACTTGCCCGGAGCGGTGGGCAGCCCAATCCGCAGCGCCCGGGGAGCAGTTGGGGGTTAGGTGTCTTGCTCAAGGACACCTCAGTCATGGACTGTCGGCTCTGGGGATCAAACCGATGGCACAGTGTTGGTTCTCTAACCTCCAGCCCACGACTGCCCCCTCTGACACACATCCCCCAATCCCTCCACCCTTCCAACATCATTTACAAATGTTCTTTGTCATTATGGATTCAGTCGACATGAATCACTGACGTATTAATAGTTCCTTCTTTTCTTTATACTTTTGGTCATAATGTGTTGCATTTACAATCCACCGTTACATCAACTCAGTAGTGCCTTATTTTCCATAAAATTCATGCACACAATGATCTTATAAAGTTGTTTGTAAAGTTGACATCAAAATTAACGACGAATCATTTTCTTCTAAGATGGATATTCATGTGACGAGCTGATTTGTGGACGGCGAGATTTTGGGAACTGCTGTTGTTTGAGAGAGTTTTAAAAACAAACTGACATGTTTCCTGAAATATCTGGATTCTCTTGCATGAGGCTGGAGAGACTGTGTTGGAGTGACTGACTCTGTGGTCAGTAAAGCAGTTTTCTCCTGGAAACTACAACACTGCAGTGTCTCTCAACCCTCAGAAGACGGTTATGATCATTAACGTGATATTAATTGTTTTTGACTCTTAGCTCATTGAGTCAAGTAGAGAAACCGTGAGGAAGGTTCAGCCTCTGAGCATTCAGTCCAGACCACATCGGTGTTTGTAAGTAAAAGTGATATTTTATGACGATTGAATTTGATGAAAAGTTTCCGGGACAGTCCATCCTTTACATTTTCGCTTTTTTTTTTTGTTCAAAGACTCTTTTGTTCTAGACTCAAACTTGCCCATACACGAATGTAAATAGCCTGTAAATTTAATTAACTACATAATCGACTATGTATTTATTAATGAAATTATGTACACATGTAAATAACAGCAATAACTCTAGACATCAATGTTTTAACTGCCCTTTCACTCACGTTTCTTTCTGCAGTGCTGTTTGGTCGGCACCCCACAAGAAAAGCATTTTAACTTCCAAGCTGAACAGCATGTCTGGGAACAGGCCTGACATCATTACACTGCGGCCTTTTTATTTATTTTTAAATGACACCTTATTTGTGTGTTGAGCTTGCAGGCTAAGAATATAAAAGCAATGAAAAACTACAGTTCTGACCTCTATTATCTGAAAAAATGGACTGCTGACAAACCTTGTCTTGTTTTTGGGCATTACTTTGCAGTTTGCTCTGCAGTAATCAGCTTCATTACATTGATTTTCTGACCCTCCACAAGCAATTCGAGAACAATTCTCTGAAATGTGCTGATAATGACTCGAGAGGTGATGGAAATCTTTGTTTTCTTGGACTGCCAGCTTCAGTTAATAATCTGAAACAGCAAAAAAATATATATCAAGTTATTTTTTTAAGTAAAGGAACAATAGGCACCTAAAAACAGAAGAAATTATGGTCAAAGTTTGGTCAACATATGGTCAGTATTTGTACCAATAGGACCTAATGGTACTCTTTGGTCTTTAGTAGCAATTGCAGCTCATGCTAACAACAATTTTTAGCAATTTTTTTTTACTCTTGCAGGAGAAGAGAAAGCCACTGAGTGCTATTACATGCCTAATAAAAATATATAGGTAGTCGGTGGGCAATCGTTCATTCATCATTGTAAAATTGCTTGTGGCATCCCACAAGGTTCAGTTTTAGGGCCTTTGCTTTTCTCATTGTACATGTTACCTTTAGGTGATGTCATTGGGAAACATGATATGAATTTTCATAGCTTTACTAATAAGACCCAATTCTACATTTTGATTTCTTCTGATAATCAGGACTCTCCATATCCCAAACCTGCAGTAGAAACCTGGGCGTGATCTTAGAGTCAGATCTCTTTTATCAGCATGTAAACAGTCACTAAAGTAGCTTTTCATCATCTGAGAAATATTGTTAAAATTCAGGCTTTTCTCTCTCAGAGTGACGCAGAGAGACTTGTTGCTGAGTTTGTTCAGCAGAGTTGATCACTGTAATGGTCCTCTTACTGGAAAAAACAGCCCATTCTCTAGAACCCGTGCAGAACGCAGCAGCACGGATCCTCACAGCACCAACACAGAGAGCTCATATCACCCCGTCTACACACCACACTGACCGCCTGGATCTGTTAGAGAGAGTTTAAAGCTCTGCTGCTGGACTTTAAAGCTCTAAATGACCTAAAAGCTCCTGAATGTGTTTATGATCTCAGATCTGCAGATTCTGACCTTCAAACACCTTCAGTAAAACACAGAGAACGTGGAGAGGCTCTTTCAGGTCTTCTGCTTCTAAACTGTGGAGCTCAGTTCAGCTTTTGTTAGCCAGTCGAGCTCAGAGCTCACTTTTAAAACAGCGGCGCAATTCAGACATCACAGCTTAGCAGGACTTACCCTTCTGTCCAGAGTGACTTTCTGAAGTTTTCATGGAGATCCAGTCGGTAATCTAGTTCAGAAAACCACTGTTTAGATCCTGCGTTTGCCTCTGCTTATATGCCTAGAACCTAATCTAGAACTTTCCTTTGTGTCTCAAACAGAGTTTAGTGCTGATAATCAGAAATTTACAGCTAAATACACATAAAAACTCAGCACGAAGGAAAAAACTGCATGAAAACACAAGCCATTTGGTATTTGCATGCTATTTAGCTTAAAGAGTGTGTGGGTAAGGTGGGGGGGTGGACTGGGGGTGCGGCTGGGGGGGTTGGGGGGGTATATAAAAGGAAACAAATGGCCTTGTCCCAATCCAGTGCACTGAGTGCACTTTCCCTCTTTCCCTCAAAATCACAAAACACATTTTAACAGACAAATAATAAATACGACCAATAATATTATAAAATGAATAATATCTAGCTCTGTCTCTCAGTTGACATTGATTTTGAGTATTAAAAATGTCTGATATTAAATATGCATCTCAGCTTGTGATTAAAAATGAAGCCATTCTTGCTGTGCATCAGATTTTCACGCACTCAGCATGAATCCATGAGGACAGAGAATCAATGAAAAGCATGACCACCTTATGCTCATTATTTATTTTTACTCATAATAACCAACAGAATGAGTCCCCATCAAAATGATTACACGTTCTGCTCACAGACACTCCAGAACAATGATTTCTGAAAACATAACTACAGCTGCGCTTGTTTTCAAGCTCTCTTTAATTAAAAAATACCAGTTTAGCAGGCGCTAGGTGCATTTTTGATAAAAAATTTGACACATTCATAAAGATTTAAAAGTTCTTTTAGCTTTTACATGTTGAATAATGGCATATCTGAGCAGCCCAGGGTCTCCTGACAATAACAACATATGGCATGTGTGACCGTCACCTGTACATTCTTCATAATTGCAGTTGTAATTGACCCAAAGTCTCAAAAACACAGATTTCCAGTAACATTTAGGCATCTGAGGGTTAATAAACATCTGAAAATGCAACTTTTTAAACTCCATGTTTAATTAAAACTCTGACTCTTTAGCGTTTATCTTTTTAATCTGATGTCGTCGTCTTATGATCTTAAATGGATGCTTTAGTTCTAATTTAATACTTTCTTTAATAATTTTAATACTTTAATTATTATTATTATTATTATTATTATTATGTAAACTAGTGTTGTTGATGTATCCATTTCTATTTTTAGAGCTAATCCTGAGTATCTACTCATATTTTCAGAGTCGGCAGAGAGCAGCTCTGCTCGACTGGCAGTTGTGTGTAAATGCAGACGTGTGTGCAGATCAGTGCAGTAGATCATTACATTAACAAATGATGCCAACGAGCGAGAGAAGTAGCCGATTAGCCTAATTAGATGCTTTAGAGTGACATGAAATGACCAAAAAGACAATTACATCGTTAATTGGGGGTGATTAGGATGGTTCCAGCTGTCTCAAGCAGGTGGAAAATGAAGTAGAATTAGATTCATAAGTTCTACCACTTCCCATTTAGGTCAGTTATTTAATGTGCAGAGGGAAATGCACTTCGGTTAACATGAGGCTGAATACTGAAGATAAGTGTACCTACAAGATTAGCACAGAGGTGCTCTGATGTTAAGAGAAGCCAGACACTGGCTTGACACACGTTACTTTCCAGGCATAATAATGGACATCTAAGCTTATAATAGAGTATATAATGAGTATAAAAGAGTATATTATGGGGGTTAAGGATCCAGCCTCGTGACCGGAAGGTCACCGGTTCGATCCCCAGAGCCGACAGCACATGTCTGAGGTGTCCTTGAGCAAGACACCTAACCCCCAACTGCTCCCCGGGTGCTGCGGAATGGGCTGCCCACCGCTCCGGGCAAGTGTGCTCACTGCCCCCTATTTTGTGTGTGTGCGCTCACTAGTGTGTATGTGGTGTTTCACTTCACAGATGGGTTAAATGTGGAGGTGAAATTTCCCCGCTGTGGGACTAATAAGGGTCACTTAATCTTAATCTTAATGTATAGTGTAATACACAGTTAACGGTGCTCTGCAGGCTGCTTATTTGACCTTAGTTACCGCTTATTAAACTAGTAATAAACAGCCAGGTAAAATAACAGCATTATGAGGGCATTATAATGTACCCCCATTCTCAAGTGTATACTGAAGAAGGAACGATGTAGAGGTTTCAATGTGACGGCGCTGAAATTCCTCCACTAACAGTGGTATTTCTCATATTTGCGATGGCCTCCTTTCTCAGAGCCAGTCTGGCCCACTTAACGCTCGGCGTTCGAGTCCAGTCCGGTCATTCCCTCGACACATGTCAGGACTCTGTGTATTACCACACTCAGATGGAGTTCCCTCAGGGCAGCGCTATCGGGAGGTCATTGGAGTAACATTCAGGCTGTCAGAATGAAAGGACAGACGCTACGCTCCAGTGCTGAAATCAGGGCATCGCTTACATCTCCGGAAGACTTGGCACAGCACATATTTGAATTGAGTCCAAGCCAGAGATAAACAATGCATCGTTCCCCGGAGACGGAGATGGAAAAACACGAAAAAAGTGCCGCAGGACTGAAACTCCACAGGGCATTCGGTGACCTTCAGCTAGACTACTCGAAAAGCATCGGCTTAGTTTCCAACTTTATGGTAAAACTCTTCAACACAACTAATGAGGGGCAGCAAGACACTCGGTGGGGGTTGACACAATATATTACACAATAAGTATAAATTATTCCATTTTCAGTCAAAATAGCAAGTTTTTTTTTCTTCTCATCTCCGGAAAGTCACATAGAATCATCTACAGCTAAATCTAATAAGAGATGTCTGAGTGTTCAGTGAGTCTCTTTCCCTTCATTCCAGCTTCCATTCTTCTCAGGAGACTCACTTTCAGCTCCTGCAGACTCACCTTCTCAGTCTGAGAAGCTGGTTTAGCATTTTCTGAAGTAGGAGGCTCTTTTCACAAGAAATGGCACTGTATGGAATAGAAGTGGGTAGAACAGGTTCCACTACTGCCTAATGGACAGGTACTAAGCTCTGAAATACAGGCGCTCGTATCACTTCATCTCACCACAGAAGGCGTCTCGCTTCATCTTTGTCACAGATGCCAAGACTGGAATTGGAGGACGAGTCCAGAACTGGAGAACCAAACACACGACAGCGTGAGAGTCCAAACTAAATAAAGGATATAAATGATTAGTGGAAGAATTCCTTCACAGCCATCAGAGCACAGTAACGTCAGCTGACGTCTACAGAGAGAGAAATCGAAGGAGGGTGAAAAAAACTAGAACCAAAACGCCGGATTAGCCACGTCAGCTGGAGATGCTGGAGATGCTGAAACAGCTCGCTGACAAACTAGCTGGCACACAGCTAAACACACACACACCAGCAGGGGGCGCACTGGGTCGTCAAGATCTGTGCATCATATAGATCATATACACCGTCAATGAGTGTATATATCATATAGATCATATATACAGTCAGTGAGTGTATATATCATATAGATCATATATACAGTCAATGAGTGTATATATCATATAGATCATATACACCATCAATGAGTGTATACATCATTTAGATCATATACACCGTCAATGAGTGTATACATCATTTAGATCATATACACCGTCAATGAGTGTATACATCATATAGATCATATACACCGTCAATGAGTGTATACATCATATAGATCATATACACCGTCAATGAGTGTATATATCATATAGATCATATATATAGTCAGTGAGAGTATACATCATATAGATCATATATAGAGTCAGTGAGAGTATACATCATATAGATCATATATACCGTCAATGAGAGTATACATCATATAGATCATATATGCAGTGAATGAGCATATACATCACATAGATCATATACATCGTCAATGAGCGTATACATCATATAGATCATATATACCGTCAATGAGTGTATATATCATATAGATCATATATGCAGTCAATGAAAGTATACATCATATAGACAATTTATGTAGTAGATATAGACAATATATATATCAAATAGATCATGTACCCACTTAATGGGTGTATATATCACATATATATCATAACTTTAGACACCAAATATGCTGTGACTGGTTGACTATATGAGTAAGAGGGAGGAGAACTGGATAAATCTGATTTGAGTGTGTATACCATGCATATCATGTATACTGTAAATGTATGTATCATATATACCGTGTGTACATTGAGGGCATGTACAGTTTATATAGTCAGACAACAGCAAAACTACTGCTTTAAAATGTTTCAAATGATTCCTTTTCTCTTTGTGGTAAAACTGTTTGAAGTTGGGCGTCGTCCTGATTGTGACGAGATCTCTGCGTTACTGTTCCACAACCAAACGTTCATCATTTAAGACAAAGAACCCAAACCGTCCTGTTTGGACCAGACGCATTTCCACAAGGCAGGCTGATTTTCAGTTTTAGAGGCCGATGATGTGCATCGTGACTCTAAACGGGCTTTTTTCCCTGAGAGACAGTAATTTATGCCGTCACAAACTCATCTTGTTTATCATTATGATAAAGTTTTGTGTTATAGCAGCCGCTGAAATATTTCACCGTTGATTCACTTTATGAACCAATAAACTGTGAAATGTTGTACGTTCCTGCTCTCAGCGTGGGAGCAAGGCCTTATTAACAGCTCCTCACTGAGTCACTTCGTCTATATTGTGTTTGTATGTCTTCCGTTGTGATAGAAGTCTTTTCATTTTCTTCTTAGCTTTGCCGTTATTTGTTTTCATCTTCGTTTGATTTGATATTAATAATGATTCAGTTGTTTGAAGTTGCTTTTTGTTTGATGTGTTTATATGTACTTACAAATTGTGCTCATGAATAAAATCCTTCTTTTTTTTACTTTATTTTCACTTTTATTTAATTTGAACTGAAAAATACACTTTAGGTGCCTCAAAAACCTTAGGAATGCGATTGCTGGAGGAACCCTTGATGGTCTACCAGCTCTCGCAGGAACCTCAAACTGCCTCTTTGGGTTCCATCAACCAGCAAGTTTTAGCTCAAGATTCCTGGAGGAACTCTTTATTTTTGAGCATGCGTTCAATCAGCACTGGGCTTCTTAGAAGAACATATCATCCAAAGTGGGTTTTTTTAATAACCCTGGATGTTTCTGGGGTTCCTCAAAGTCCTCTTGTATTCTTGCAGATTCCTTGAGTGACCAAAAGGTTTGGTGAGTTGATCTTCTTCATTTTTCCACTGTTGTGTTTAATTGTAGTCGCTAGATCCTCAAACTCCAAAATGAAGGTTCAACTTAGGAGTTTAAAAATGATTCTTTGAGGCACCCAAAGACTTTCAGTTCACTCAGATCATGATGGATAAAACGGTTCCTCAAGGAACCTTGCAACTGGTCTCAGTTCCTCAGAGAACTGCTCTTTTTAGGAGACTGATATTGCCATATATCATATAAACAATCAATGATCAATGAGTGTGTTTGTATATATCATGTATACAGTCAGGAAATATAATAAATATTGTGTCTATCATATAAATAACCAACAAGTGTATATATCATATACTGTATACACATGAATTGACAGTATATATCATGTATACAGTCAGACAATATTATAAATATCATATATATACAATCAATGATTGTATATATCACAAAATCAATTATTTTATATCATACAAATATACATCATATATATATACACACACACAGAGCACACACTGGTGGTATGTTAGTGTGTGCTGTGCTTGTCTGAGTGGATCAGCTCCTGGAATTTTTAAACTCCTCAGTGTTGCTGCTGGACTGAGAACAGTCCACCAACCAAAAATATCCAGACAGCAGTGTCCTGTGGGCAGCGTCCTGTGGGCAGCGTCCTGTGGGCAGCGTCCTGTGACCACTGATGAAGGACTAGAGGATGACCAGCACAAACTGCGCAGCAGCAGATGAGCTGTCGTCTCTGACTTTACACCTACAAGGTGGACCAACGAGGTAGGAGAGTCTAATAGAGTGGACAGTGAGTGGACACAGCGTTTAAAACTCCAGCAGCACTGCTGTGCCTGATCCACTCGCACCAGCACAACACACTCTAACACACCACCACCACGTCAGTGTTACTGCAGTGCTGAGAATGACCCACCACCCAAATAGTACCTGCTCTGTGAGGGTCCATGAGGGTCCTGACCACTGAAGAACAGGGTAACAGAGTATCAGAGAAACAGATGGACTACAGTCTGTAACTGTAGAACTACAGAGTGCAGCTATACGGTCAGTGGAGCTGATAAAGTGGACAGTGAGTGTAGAAACAAGGAGGTGGTCAGACTGTTCTAGCGAGAATCTTCCTGCTTGAAATGTGGGAATGCTCCTGTGTTTTTCCTTCCTGGAAGTGAGACATCAAAAGTCTTGTACAGTAGCTGGAAAAACTGCTACCAGAGTCCCATCAACTTTGTCTGTTGGGAGGCAAAAACCAGAAAACCAGAATTTGGACCAGCACTGGCAGAATTATTTTCCATGACTAGGAGATCCAGGTCAGACCTACATTTCCAGAAAGGTTCAAATCAATGAGAGAACAGCCTCTTTTTGCAGCTCCGCTTGTCGGAGGCAACCAAATCAATGAAAATTTGGGTTACAAAAAAATAAAATAAAATAAAATGAGAGTAGACTTCAACAGAAAGCCATAATGTTCTTCATCTTACTCATCCCAGCCCCTGCACCCCCCTCCCCACTCCTCCCTCCACACAGTGCTGCTCATCACAGGCTATCATCTATGCAATTACATTAATTGAGCACTCTATTATTTCGCTCTTCATCCTGCGCTGTAGTGTCGGGGTGGACGGGCTGAAGCAGCTGGACTCTTTCTGACTGGCTGTAATTGAGTGTCTGATAGCTTTCATAAAGGAACTCTATGTGTCCTTGGTGTATATTAAGCACAATGAAGTGGGCTGATAACATTTTCAATTAGGCCAGTGGGCCGGTACACAGCAGCTGTGGACTGCAGTACTGACAGCGGAAACTTGCTTTTCTGACTGCACGTCACTCACACTAATGCAGAACCGTACAGGCGCTTTTTATAGAGCGTTTAAAGAGGAATTCCACCAAGATTTAAACATTTCTGTATAATTAAATATTTAAACAATGTCATATGAAGAGTTTAATGCCTCTAAATGCTGGTTATGTTGTTTATATTGTTTTTGGCTTAAAATGTTTTTAAATACATTCATACCGGAGGGAGACATGCAGGGCGCTGTGCGGCAAAATAGTCCCCAAAGAAAACCGATTATTCCAGATTTTCCACTATTTTCCATCATCAACATTCCATATAAGCTCAGAAGACTCGTGTAGGTTCTCTGGTGGTTCTGGATGGTAAATAAAGTGTCTATATCTGTGTTGTAGTCATGGCGACGCCTGGTTCCCATCACCACCACTGTAAAGACGTCTGAACTGGTTCACGCCAAACCCTCTGAACCTCTCTGATTTGGTTTTTAGGAACGTTCCAGCATTTTTCAACCTGAGTCAATGAGATGGAATTTCTATGAATGTCACGTTTGTATGCATCTATAAACACATTCATAACATGTTATAATGCATTCATAAGGCATCATAAACATGGCTACAAGCATTTATAAACATGCATTACATGCTACAGCCATGCTTATTATGCATTGTGAATTGTTAATACATTATAAGAGCTCATAAGCTGTATTAGTCCGCTCTGAGTAAAGTGGAGCGTGCTGGACTAAAGCCTCCTCCAGGGTTTAGACTGAGGCTTCAAGTCTTTACTGAAGGATTTACTGAAACACTAAAACACAATAAAGCTCATTACAGGCTTCAAATGTCAGAGTTTAAACTAGAGCAACATCAGAGTTTCACCCAATGTGGGAAAGTCAATGTTCACCACTGTTAATGTGCACCACTGTTAATGTTCACCACTGTTAATGTGCACCACTGTTAATGTTCACCACTGTTAATGTTCACTACGGTTAATGTGCACCACTGTTAATGTTCACTACGGTTAATGTGCACCACTGTTAATGTTCACTACGGTTAATGTTCACCACTGTTAATGTTCACTACGGTTAATGTGCACCACTGTTAATGTTCACTACGGTTAATGTTCACCACTGTTAATGTTCACCACTGTTAATGTTCACCACTGTTAATGTTCACCACGATTAATGTTCACCACTGTTAATGTGCACCACCGTTAATGTTCACCACTGTTAATGTTCACCACTGTTAATGTTCACCATTGTCAATGTGCACCATTGTTAATGTGCACCACCGTTAGCCTGGCACTGACTTAACACTGCATATCCAATAGAATGCCAGCAGAAATCAGCACTACTGTACTGTACTGTAGTGTAGTGTTACAGAGTGAAGGGTTCTAGCGCTTGACATTAGAACCAGTGAGGGAACAAATTACAGTGAACAGCGCTCGGCTGTCTCACCTCTCCAGGCTTTCACTCCACAGTGACTTCATACGCAAATAAAATACTAGGAACCTCAGGATGTAAATAAACTCTGTATCTATCTTTACTTTTAACTCTCCAAGCTGGGACTGAATTATTTGGCACTGACTGTATAACACATTACTAACAGTACTTATAATGAATTATATTCACAATTCATAATGTATGAGAAACATGGCTATAAAGTGTAACTCTGTGTAATTCATTTTTATAAATATTTATTCAGAGGTGGACGAACACAAACCACAAACCAAATCACTTTTTACACACAAGCAAAGTTTCAGTTTCAGATTTATTTACAACTTAGTTCCAAGTTTAAGTTGAATAAAAACTGGCTTTAATCTCAGGATCACAGATGAGCTCCTTTACTATGTTGATCTGTAGGCGTCTGTTCATAAACATAAACCAGCCCAAACTCATTTACTATAAAATGAAATGGTGTTTGTAGAAATTCAGAAAAAAGCCGCGTCAGTCTCGACTGCATATGTGGACATATTTCTATATTGAGCTCTATTTACACAAAGTTAGGTTAGTTCATCATTTATGTTGAACAGACTCTCCCAAAGTTTTACGCTGCTGCGCTGACGTTGAACCGCGTGCTGCACTGGGTCGGTATGACCAACAGGTCAAAACCAGCTCTAAACAAAGTGACCGCTGGGCCCTGATTGGTGCTCTGGCTTTGCGCTTCTTTCGTTTTGACATGTTACGTTTTTATACACACAGAAACCAAAAGGAACGACAGATTTCTCAAAATGTAGGAGGAAAAAGTCGGATATTAGACTCTGAAATGTAGTGGAGTGAAAGGAGAAAGTCGCCCAGAACGGAGAAACTTCAGTACAGATACACCAAAAATACTAAAGTACAGAAACCAATTACATTTACTCAGATACTCAGTTACTGTCCACCACTGGATTTATTACCAGGCTTATAATGCCTTATCAAGGCATTATAACATGTTACAAATGTGCTTATAGATGCACATAAATGTGACATTCATCAAAAGTGTTACGCAGTGTTGCTGCATCAATGTTGTGCTGAATAAATTTAAAATCACTGCTTTCTTTAAAATTTTGTTCAACGACCAAGAGAACACTTAGAAACAAACTATTACCGACTAGTTGGTATTTATATTTATTAGCCTCTAGATCAATGTCCAGTAGTCAGGATTGGGCGACATCACAGGGATTCCTAATGATTTTAACGGCATGATGCATGCTGGGTATTGTAGTGGAATAACACTAAGGAGTGAACACGATTCCTGTGAACACAAACAGCACAGGAAAGTCTCGTTTTCGGCCAGAACGCCTCTTTAGCAACAATTTGAGGTGATGCTTTAGACTTACAGTTAGCACAACACTAACTCGTGGGCATTAGCTTCCGTGCTACTTTAGCCTCGTAAAGCCAGTGTGAAAAATAATAAAAAGTTTAGGCAGTTCTGTCAGACTTAGAGCTTCAACTGGCACAAACAAAAACAAAAAACCAAGCTGTGCAAGGCATTTCAATTCAGGCTCTTCTGGCTAGCACTAGCAACATACTAATGTTGAGTAAGCTGTAGGCTACTTGGCCTGTGCTATCGTTAGCAACTGTGTGGAAACTGAGACCTCCGGTGTGGATTTAAAGTCAAAAAAGCTGTAGCCCTTCACTTCTTAATCCAGATTGGCCCAGAGGAGGAGGTGTTTTCAGCTTTGGCTCTTTTCAAGGTTTCCTCCTCATTCCATCTCAACAAGTTCTGCTCTTCGCTGTTGCCCTCGGCTGGCTCACTGGAGATGTCTGTAAACCTACTTTGTGTCGGTGCCAGTTGTGGAAAGTGCAGTACAGCTGCAGAAACTGAACTGGATGGTTTTCATGAGACGACCAAACATTATACACTAATGCACCACAGTGCAATTAAACCGTCATTAGAAATCATCATTAACGTCCAGGTCTGAAAACTTTAGACTTGTCCCGTTCTTATATTCCATGAGCTTTTCCGAGCACAAAGCTGAACAAGCATGTCAAACTGATCGAGCTGTTTAGCCAGATTTCCTTTTATTATGTTACATTTCTCATATAATTCAGACTTATGGTCAAATGGGACTTTGGAATATTGACAAAACAATAGAAAACTGGCATTTGCTTCTGAATAAAAGTGCAAAAACTATGTATAAAGAAAATGATGGGCATATAAATCTACCAAGTTTCATCACTTTAGACCAATCGGTTCATGTTCAAGTGCAGTTTAACCCTTTAATGTCCTCACCAAGAAAAAAACAATAGAATAGAATATTTTGTTATTTGTTTGGGGCAATAATAAATAAACCCCACAATTTTGTAAATATTCACGTCTACCAAACGGTCAAGATGGCACTTTGTGGCTGTATATACTATATATATATATATATATATATATATATATATATATAGGGGTAAGCTGTTATGTGCCTCATTAAAAACAGTCCGGAACGTAATGTGGAACAAACAGTTAAGGCAGGACTAAAAACTTCAGGGCTGTATGGAAAATAAACTTAAGCTGCTTCTTTCAGATGCTGATTCTCTGGAAGCTGCAATGATCCATTTGCTTCCTGATAGCCAGGAACAGCACAACGTTTAATCGTTTTCTCACAACGTCCACTCCGTTTACTCTGCTACAGTCTGTCAGCAGGAACACTCCACATCACTTCACCAGGAATGGGATGGGCTAAACTGCTGTAGGCTGAAAGAGAAGGCCATACGAAAATACCTATATATATAATATTTAATGTTTTTTTATACCTGAGACATCAAATTGTACTCTTTTAACAGTAGTCTGGCTTGAAATTTTGGTCAACACCCCCATGCAGTCAGAGAATGGTCCGTCTGAGTCTGAACTGATCCAAACCACCATGTTATGAGCCTGAGCCTGACCTGAACTGGACAAAACTCTGACTCATCCAGAATGGCCCATCACCACCCAAAGGGCAGAAAAAACCCGACAGAGCAGTGCTGGTTAAAATCCAATAGCAGTCATCAGATCACAGATTAATATACAATAGTGAAAGAAAGGAAATGAACCTGTTAGAGGACAGAAGGATTTTGAATAACCAGTGATCGATGACGTTCACATTTCCAGGCTGAAGTGGCACAAATCCGATTTTTTGCCCTAATTTCAGATCTGGTGTTTTCAGGTCTGTGTGGACACAAAACTGATCTTTTCAAATTCGACCTGAGCCGCTTTCATATGTGGTCCTAAATTGGATACGTATCCGATTCGTGGCCCTGTGACCTTAATGTGACCCTCAGAACGGAATTCATGCTCTTTTTTCCACTGCACCATCATTCAGCGTTACCATGGCAGCAGCGCCGAACAGACGTTAAAGCCCGTAAACGGTGTAAAAGCAGCTCGTCTCACCTTTTTCTCCTCCGCTTGGCTCTAATAATGAAGCTGAGAGCTGATCAGAGTTAATGATCTTCTCAGCGAAGCTCGTTCTGCTCGTTAGTTTGTGCTGATGATGCAGTGATTCAGTCACGTGACGTTACTGAGTAGGAGGAGCTCATGAGGGTCAGTTCAGGAGCCGGTTCATCACATTAATGACCGATTTGAGTCTCTTACCTAAACGAGTGTGAACCGTCGAGTCAGAGAGATCGGATCTGAGCAAAACATCCGATTTGAGCAAGGAAGCAGATGAGAAGTAGATCTATGAAAACCAGCGACTGCTATTAGAACCGTATTCACAGTCAAAATGAGGTGTAAATCCATGAACCAGTGACTGCTGTTGGGCTCTGGGTGCTTTTTTTTGTCCATCCTGTTCCAAATTTAACACTATTTACCAATCGCTGTGGTCCGGTCACAGCCAGAGCTAGCGTTAGGAGGCTGCTGGTGAAGCATCAGCTGTGATGGATTTGTCTTATCGCGACGCTGCAGAAGACGGTATATATGTTTGGGTATATCTCATCTATCATAAAGCAGGATGGAAGTGCTGAGTAACGTCGTGTTGATGCATTTGCCTCCGAGGTGTAATTACCCTTGGCTATCCTCCTTTGTTTTTCGGCCGTCGTTTGTAATTGAAAGCAATTCAAGCAGTCAGCTAGCATTATGATGCACTGGCATGAGTCCGTGTCAGATGATTGCTTGTTTCTCTGCCTCTTTAGATGAGCTTTTTGTTTACAAGCTCGAAAAGGGGCTCATCTGTTTTACAGCATGCTGGAACACCTATCAGAACCCAGTTATGTATTTACTGACACAGATCTAGAGCAAGACAGTAATGAAAACATGTGAGCGAATCGCTGTCTGTCATGGGAGAACATGGGCCGCCTTTTAATTTCATCACGCCTCAGACTCTGTACTGAGGGGAGAAGGAATCCAAAACAAAACACACAGAGATGCCGATCAACCTTTACGGAGAAAAGACATCCAATTCAAAACTGAACATTCCTCCTTTTTGGGTTTGTTGTTTGTAACAGCTTCAACAGTCCATGTATGGAAGCTCAGCTGCAAAATCGGATTATTTCATTAATGTTTTTGTGATGTTACGGAAAAAAAAAAGAGTATATTTTCATTTAAACAAGTCAGTTCTGGCCACGCGAGCTGATTGGTTGAGAGGCGTCTAAATGTGCAGTTATTTCACCAGAACATCGCAGGTTTTTCACAAACACTGTTACTCCACTGAGATGCTGTTGCTAAGCAACGACTCTGACAGCTGTGGGAGACGCTCAAGCTGTTTCTACGTTTTTACTTCTGACTTTGCCACAAACAGAAAACGGACACTGTTAAGATCACATCTGACCCACAGCCGATTTGGTCCGACTCTGAAGACGAGATGTGGAGCTGGAGAACGAACTGCCGGCTGAGCAGCGAGTGGGCGGAGCTCGTTACTCTGACGTAGCAACGAGCTGCTCGTTAAGGAGCTATAATTAGGAGGAAGGAACTGAACATTAAAACATATTAAAGCCGCGTTCACGGCCAGTTTATTCATTTCTTACTGTATTTATTTAACTGCTGTATTAAAGCAGTAGAGCACTCGAGGAGGGAGTTACCACCAATAACATCACGGCTGGGATGATCTACGGCCAGCTGATCACAGACAGGGTGTTATTTCATCATAACACACTCCTCGAGTGTCCTATTGCTTAAATATATGCCCCCTCAGTCTACTGCAGTTACAATATACAATACAATATAGTGCAGCCAATCAGAAAAGAGCTCATTTACATATAATCTCAGGCATCAGGCATCACAAAACAAAACAAAACAAAACAAACAAATGAGAAACAGCCTGTTTGAGTGTAGGGGATAAAGGAAATAGGAAAATGATCATGTAAAAATGAATTATGTCAGTTTTTGGCATAAAAAAACAACACAAACATCAAAAGTTCACCTGGTTTGTAAGTAGAAGGAGAGAGAATTTATTATGTGCGTATGTAAAAAAATGTTGCGATGCTGGTTCAATAAGGTAAAACTCTCACGCCAATTTAACTCCCTGAAATTAATCGCACTTCAGTTGCAAAATGAAAAGCAACCCCGCAACTCATTTGAAACTCAGCTGCAACAGTTGCAAGTGTCTGAACTTCATGAAACACGTTTCATTAAACAGCCAGTCAAAGTGCTGATAATGCGCCATGTGATCATATCAGGCGACATCATTTTAAACCAATAGTGAACTTGCAGTGCTTCTAGGACCAGGCAAGCGAGGTGGCACGTAAAACGATAACGGCTACTTAATAATTTATTCTCTCTCTCTCTCTGTATATATATGTATATATATATATATATATATATGTATATATGTATATAGCGCTGCTGTCGGAACAGAAACTCGCATCTCCAAAATGATAACTTTACAGGAGAAGGAAAAAAACCTACATTACATTGAATGTAAGTCAATGATACTGAAATTATTTCCAAGTCATTTTTGGCCATTTATTTTGGGCCATCCTTCATGACATTTACACACAATATAAAAGCCAAAATGCAGTTTCAATTTATGTCAAAAAGTGAAAATCGACAAAAATAGACAGACAGAAAAAAGACACACAATCACCGGCCACTTTATTAGGTATTAGGTTGCTAGTAAAAGGCTGGACCCCCTTTTCCTTCAGAACTGCCTTAATTCTTCATGGCACACTTTCAACAAGGTGCTGGAAACGTTCCTCAGAGATTCTGGTTGGTTATTTGAGTTCCTGCTGCCTTTCTATCATCTGGAACCAGTCTGTCCATTCTCCTCTGACCTCTCACATCAACAAGGCATTTTCGTCCACACAACTGACCGCTCACTGGATATTTCCTCTTTTTCGGACCGTTCTCTGTAAACCCTAGAGATGGTTATGTGTGAAAATCCCAGCAGATCAGCAGTTTCTGAAATACTCAGACCAGCCCGTCTGGCACCAACAACCACGCCACGTTCAAAGCCCCTTAAATCCCCTTTCTTCCCCGTTCTGATGCTCGGTCTGCACTTCAGCAAGTCGTCTTGACCACCTCTACACGCCTAAATGCAGTGAGCTGCAGCCGTGTGATTGGCTGATTAGCTATTTGTGTTAACGACTCACAACATGCAACTATCTACATGAACGTTTTAGGACTTTTCTGAAGGCTAAGCAGGCCATTAGGATTCCCCACTGTGTGTTATGTAATTACCTATTTTTTGCCTTTTAATAGTACACAAAAATATGGTTCTTCAAGGGTTCTTTAGTAAAGACAGTGGTTCTATATAGAACCATGAACACCCAAAGAATGAGTTGCCTGCTTACAGAGTTTGTTGCATGGTGAAAATGTTTGTCATATTGATGGAAAATGTGTCATACATTTCTCTACAGAACCTTTTTTGAAAAGGATTTTATGTGGCACCAAAAAGGGTTCTGCTATTGTTACAGGCTTGACCATAACAACAGCAGAACCCTTTTGCTGCTATACAGGACCAAATACAACATATGGTGAAGAACCATTTTACCATGCAGAGAACACACGCGTGCAAATGGTTCTTTGAGTGTTCATGGCTCCACATAGAGCCATTGTCTTTACTAAAGAACCATCTTTTTCTGTAATGTATAGCAGGGGTCCACAACTTCAGTCCTGGAGGGCTAGTGTCCAGCGCAGTTTGGTGATCCATCCATCCATTTTCTAAGCCGCTTCTTCTCCCTCAGGGTCGCTGGGGGGGTGCTGGATTGCTCGATCATTGGGCGGAAGGCAGGATACACCAGACAGACAGTCACTCACACCCAGGGGCAATTTAGCACGTCCAATTGGCCTGACTGCATGTCTTTGGACTGTGGGAGGAAACCGGAGAACCTGGAGGAAACCCACACAGACACGGGGAGAACATGCAAACTCCACACAGAGAGGACCCCGGTCACCTGGCTGGGGAATCGAACCCAGGCCCTCCTCGCTGTGAGGCGACAGCGCCACCCACCGCGCCACCGTGCCGCCCTGTTTGGTGATGTACCTGCTCAAACTGTGGGTGTGTTTGAGTGAGAAACCTCCACACTGCGCTGGACTTTGGATCCTCCAGGACTGCAGTTGTGCTACCTTGGTGTAGAGCAAAAGGGCAAAAATGACCCTTAAGAGTTCATTAAAAGTATTTGTAAATGCATGAGTGTCTTACATGAGTGGACACAGAGGCTGTAAATAAAGCCAAAGGGAACCAAACAAGGACAAGATCAAAGTCAGGTTTGGAAAAAAAAAGAACAAAAGAAAACATAACCCCTCTGACGTATAATTTAGTGGTGAACAAGCCTGAATGTTACAACAACAATTAGTCACTGCCAAGAGCAAGCCGCGTCCCCAAAGACATCGCTCACGCCGAGCCACCCCGGCCGAGCTTTCATTACAACCTGTCCCCTGCTTATTACCCTGATACATTGCTTATGTTTGCAAAACATCTGGGAACAGTACGGCAAGTATATTAACAAATTGCTTAATTAAATGACAGAGCTAAACTGATTGCACGCTGGCACCTCCTCATTACAGAAGCTTATAGTGTCATTTTTATCCCCCACACACGACGCAGCCAGAGCAATGCAGGCTTCAGGCTGCAGGGAGGGATTTAAGGAACTCTGTTATTGGGTGTCTCGGGGCGAAGGTGCTGGTTCATTATGTAAAGCATATTTTTACAAATGGTGTCAGTCAAATGTTCTGAGACACTTACTTGGGGTATTCAATTAAAATGTGCGCATAATTAAGTGGTTGAGATGTAAACAGAGTCGTTCAGGGCGGTTTGGTGTGAATCGCTCTCAGAGTCAGAGCTGCTCACAGTGGTGGTGATGGGAACCAGACGTCCCTCTAAAAGCTCCTACAGAAAGTTCCTACATGAACTGGTTCTGAATTCACTGCCTGATGACTGAGACGCTGTTTCACGGTAGTGTTGTGAGGATTTAGGTCATGGTGGATGGAAACCTGCAGGGCACTGTGAGGCAAAATAGTCCCAAAAGAAAACTATAACCACTATTTTACCGTCAGCGTTCTACATAAAAACCCAGAAGACTCCTGTAGGTTCACTGGTGGCTTTCGATAGTAAATGAAATGGCTATATTTGTGTCGTTGACTCTCAGGAGGCCTTGATCTAAGTCGAGTGTAGATATTCCAGAGCGTGGACAATTATTTAGAGCTTTGATGCTTCTCAAGGTGGTGTGCTTACATTTAAGAACCTTTTGCTCCTCTTTATGACCCTAAAGGAAAAGATCATTAAAAAGATATCCTGCTTACAGATTTCACTGTCTTGAAATATCTTCAGAAAGGGAAGTTGACTATTGTAGTCAAGAAGAAAGATGTGAAAAGACCAAGAGAATTTTGCTGCAACCACTAATAGGCTGGTCAGGAATGCAAAGCAAAACCCCCACACCACTGGCAAGGACCTACAGGAAGATGTGGCTACCACTGCAATAGCAAAGCTCTTGTCTCACTGTGCAGTGTTGTTGGACAAACATCTTCTACATGGAAGAGTCATCAGAAGTTACCCTTAACTCTGGCTACAATCATGAAAGGTATTTTTATAAAATAGGGGCAGCATTTGATGAAAAGAATGCCATGTTAAGCATATCGTTGCTGTCGGAAGAAAACCTTGTATCTCAATTTTTGGCACTTTTCAGTTTTTGGCATAATCTGAAAGTGTCTGTCACTCTTTACATTGCTTGTAAATTTTATGATGAATGCCCTAAAAGAAATGACCCAAAATGACATGGGAAAAATTCTGGTTCCATTGACCTACATTGAAAGTGAAGTATGTTTTTTCCTTCTCCTGTAAAGTCACTATTTTGGAGATACAAGGTTTTCTTCAGACAGCAGCGATATGAGTTTATCTTCTAAGCTTTAGAAATATACAGGACATGATGTGAGGATAGGGATTCAACAAAATATTAACAAATCCTGGAAGCTAATGTCCCACAATCAGAAGAAAGTGAAGATGACATGAGGTTGGAAGTTACTACAGACAATGATCCAAAATAGAAGCCCATCTAGAAATCAACCTTAAACTGCTTTAAGAAACAAAGACAGAGGTTTTGGAATGGCCTTCGCCGTCCCCAACTCAGATGAGGGCATGCAAGGTGAATAATAAGTAATATAATATTAAGGAGGTCAGCTGAAGGCTGGAGAACTAAATACTGACTAAAGAGTCCAAACATCTGCGAATATGCTACAATCTACAAATATACAATAACTGTCCACTAAAATGGGCAGAAATGTGTCATATTGACATTGTTTATATGGTAGAGGTGAAAGTTTAACCAAGATTTGACCAAGATTACCCAAACTTTCACATACAGTTGTAAGTATTTGTGCTTCCATTACTGATCGTGCTGCTTTGGGAATAAAGCTAAACACCAGGCCAAATTAATGCCAGTAAAATTGCAGGATCTCGGTCTCTGTTGATATTTTCAGCCACCTGATGTTTCAGTCCTACTGTAAACATTAAGATAGTCAGTGGTGGACAGTAACTGAGTATCTGAGTAACTGAGTAAATGTAATTGGTTTCTGTACTTTAGTATTTTTGGTGTATCTGTACTGAAGTTTCTCCGTTCTGGACTTTTTCCTTTCACTCCACTACATTTCAGAGTCTAATATCCGACTTTTTCCTCCTACATTTTGAGAAATCTGTGGTTCCTTTTGGTTTCTGTGTGTATAAAAACGTCACATGTCAAAACGAAAGAAGCGCAAAGCCAGAGCACCAATCAGGGCCCAGCGGTCACTTTGTTTAGAGCTGGTTTTGACCTGTTGGTCATACCGACCCAGTGCAGCACGCGGTTCAACGTCAGCGCAGCAGCGTAAAACTTTGGGAGAGTCTGTTCAACATAAATGATGAACTAACCTAACTTTGTGTAAATAGAGCTCAATATAGAAATATGTCCACATATGCAGTCGAGACTGACGCGGCTTTTTTCTGAATTTCTACAAACACCATTTCATTTTATAGTAAATGAGTTTGGGCTGGTTTATGTTTATGAACAGACGCCTACAGATCAACATAGTAAAGGAGCTCATCTGTGATCCTGAGTTTAAAGCCAGTTTTTATTCAACTTAAACTTGGAACTAAGTTGTAAATAAATCTGAAACTGAAACTTTGCTTGTGTGTAAAAAGTGATTTCAGAGCCACTCGGTTCTCCCTGATGGAAACTGTTTACCTTCAGTGTTTTGTGCTTCTGATCATTTTAATAGACGTCAGCGTCACTAATTAATGACGTTCTATTAAAAGACTGGTTTACCAAGAGAGACGCTGGAGGACTTTCACCTGAAATGAGTTCATGAAGCCAGTCTGGTTATAAAAATGATAACAGGACATCAGAGCCAGAATTACTCTTTTAGTACTTTTACTTTATACTTAAGTACATTTGAAGGGAAATACTTTAGTACTTTTACTCAAGTGGCGGTCTAAAGGGAGGAACTTCTACTTTTACTAGAGGAATATTTTACCTTGGGCGTCTCGACTTTAACTCTGGTTCTTGGTTTTTGTACTTCGTCCACCGCTGGTGATAGGGGACCATCACAGCGTGGCTCAGTCTAAGGCCAGATCAGCTGTTCCACATACTTCCCTGAAATTAAACATGAGCTGAGTCTTGCTGAAACTACCACAGGGCCGTGTCTTCACAGACTACTCAGTCAGAAGGACTCAGAATGCCATAAATCATAAACGTTCACTCTAATAAGTTTCTCATCCTTTTGCCCTCTGCTATTCTGGCCACTAAAAGACTCATAAGTGCCCACTCGCTGGGCCAAATGCGCTTTTTTGACACAAATGGACGTTTTTAAGTATTGAATTATTCCTCGCTGTTAAAGTAGCGTCTACCCCACTCTTACTCGCAGCTTAGCCTGCTACCCAATGGATTTGACCCTTCACAGACAGTTTCCAGGGTTCCTGAGGTAAAGTAAGCTAACTCTGAGTAAGCCAGCCTCGAGTCACCTCGCTGCTTAAGCTGGAATTATATGTGGAAACAGTCGAGGACAACAGAAGATTCTGGGAAATGGAGGAACAGAGGATTAGCAACAGGCCAAAGTCAAGCATCAGAGGCACGGCCGGAGGTAAACAGAGCTGTACGTCTCTGACCTTCGTTTAGTTCGACTATGGTATTTTTAGTAAAAGATTCAGAGCATCACGAAATGGTCGGTGTCACCACAGTTCAGTCGTTTTGCTATGATTTAAAATCCTTAAAAAACATTTTTCGTAGTAATACTTGCTATTTTTAAATTTAATATTAACTTTATACAGCGTATAAGTATTTATATAGTATATAAATAATTCTGTAATAAAAAAGGGGCTGCAGTCACTGGGTGCAAGGCAAGGTACACCCTGGACAGGTCCCAGGACGGTCCATCACGGGGATATTACCTCTACAATAATGCCAATGTTTACTAAGCTAATGGTAATTCAGATTAAATGCAGACATCAGAAGCTTGTCAATCAGTCTCTGTTTTAATTGAAGCTTGTATCATATTTATTATCGTATATCTTTCAGCACAGAGTTCTGACACAGAGCTGCCGTCGCTGTTGCCCTCTCTCAACAACTAACCAGAACCTGCTTAGACTATGGCTCACATCCACAGTCAGTCACGTATCTAGAACTTCCACAAGGACTAGAATGATGTTTATTCTCTTGAAGTTGGTCCCACATTACAAGTCCCAGCATCATTGGTTGATTTGTTTGTGACTCCCTAATCACGTTGGTAGTTAATGTAATGTGTAAGGCCTTCAGTCCAGCTCCTGAAGTCCTAACCAATGGGAGAGCAGCTTGACTGTTTCTAGATAACCATTTTAACGTTCTGTGAATGAAAACATCAGCAGTAAAATTAAAAATCAAGCCATCCTACGTTATTTACAGGTGAGGCAGCGTCTGGGAATCGCAGTGAAGAACCAGAGATTATAGCACTTTGATGAGCCAAGACGGTTCACAGGGACCCCATATTTTGCCCCTTTTTACTACAACAGCAGTCTCTTCTGGGAAGGCTTTACCCTAGATTTTGGAACATTGCTGTGAGGATTTGATTGAGCATTAGTGAGGTCAAGTACTGATGTTGGATGGTCAGTTCTGGATCACTCCAGCTCATCCCAATGGTGTTGGATGGAGCTCCATCACTCCAGAGAACACAGTGCCACTGCTCCACAGCCCAGTGGTGGGGGGCGTTATACCCCTCTAGCCCATGATTGGCATTGGACATGGTGACCTTAGGCTCATGTGCAGCACCTCCCATTCTATTGGTCAGTGCTTTTTATGGAGACTTGAATGCAGGTGGGTGACTTTAGAATGGCTGAGTTCACACATTAGAAGTGCTGTCTGGATACTTTTGGACATGTAGTGTGTCAAAATGACACACACATTTGGGGAAACAGCTTCAGTATCATCTTAATTCTTCTACACATTTCCCTTTATTGTCCTCTAGAGCTCTGTTTCTGCAGCTGAGTCACAGTTCAGCAACAGAACTGGAAGAGTGGAAACGTGGCGGGTAATTTCAGCACTGACAGAATGATCAGAGGCATTACAGTCAGCGTTTAAGTACAGAAAAAAAAGCGAAAGACCAGAATATAATCATACTTTAAACGACTGTCTGGCATTTTCTTTAAAAATGTCTCATTTCGCCTGAGCAGGAAGTCAGAAACTTCAATGTTCTTTGCCGCTTTTTAATCGTGGCATTAGAAGTTAAAACGGCTGAACTGTTGTTGCCAAGTCCGCCCTTCGCTGGTGCCATGACTTTTAATTGCACGAGGAATAAAGTAGCTCAGAGGCTGTTAGCCTTGGCGGCTAACGAAGTATATGAGCTCCCTGCTAATTACCAACGACCCCACCAATTTAACTCGAACACTTCAAAGTGAAAAAGCCTGCAAACATGCTGCTGCTCCTCGAGAACCGAACAGCTGCAACGGCTTCTGTAACCCAGGAAAAACCTATTCAGAAGTCACAGCTACGGCCAGCAATAATAAAAGAGGACTGTAATTTATTTAAGACTCGCAGCTCATTGAAAAAAGCAAGGAAACTGTGTGGAAAGTGCAGGTCCTACATTTTTAATCTATACCATATTTGTGTTTGTAAGCGGAAGAGGAGATGTTTTATTATGATTTGAATTTAATGCAAAGTAATTGTCTTGTTTTGCTGAAACAAACGTCCTTTGCTTTTTTTGGCATTTTCAAATCTAAATAAACAGAAAAATTCAGTGTAGTTATGCAGAATGTAAACGTTGACTGCATATGTAATTGTACATTAACTGTAATATTGACTGTATATGTAATTACATCTTAATGATTATGCAATGTAAGTATGAGGTATAGCGTTAGGGCAGTTTTATCTGTAGGTGTCTAAAATTCTCTTTCTGCCCTTCTGAAGTTCTTATGAACACAATGTGCTTCGCATTTTGTGTGGATTGGATTAAATATTTAATAGATGTAGCGCTGAGTCAATTTGCTTGAACTGAGCAGATTTCAAAGCTTCCACTGGGATTTTATTTTGATCCTCAGTTTTCACGCTTGAGCAGAATTTCTCTGTTCCGCGTATCTGGAATTAAATTCGGAACTTTCGGACAATTATGCTTCAGATTTGTCCTCAAAACAGGCTAAAAGCTCAAATCGCACTTTGTTTTAAGGAATCCGCGTTGTGTGTTTATTAAGCTCTTTCGGTTTGTTCAGTGAAACCCAAATTGCATTGACTTTAGTTCACTTTGATCTGTTGTAGCATGGAGGGCTATTACGCAGGGGTGCTTTAACCTGCTGAGACGGCCAGAGGCTACAGGTGGTCATGGGCTCTATCGTTTTAGTTACACACAGCCTCCAAAAATGCAAAACCTTTGTTTTTGTGATTTCCTGCCATGCCATGAAGAATCATTCCATCATGCCCACAGCTGGTCAGCTTCTCATCCACCATGATCTTTTTCGAATTGTCCATTCCCCCTTAAATGGCGTGCTATGAGCTTATATGTGCTAATGTCATATGATGTCATACAGTGCACTTGGTAAAATCATCAATATCACCTAAACACCCAAAATCCACCAATGAGGCTGAAGTTGACTTTGTATCCACCTGTTCCCCCTGAAATAGTGCAGCTGTACGTATCATTTAAGGTGGAACGGGAACATTTGAACAAGAATAGGAACCCAACGTTAGCTTCATGGGCCAGGATAAACTATTCTCGAAAATAAAGGTGGTAAATGGTCACGGTTTTTTATTCGTATTCCTTTAAAATACTCCATAATGGTTTGGCATTTTGCTAGTTAATGACCTACTGTCACCTTATGCCCAATAACATGGCTTAGAAACAGAGCAACTGTCACATTTATGGCATTTTGGCTGACGCTAGGTAGGCCAAGGCGGTGTTAGGAGTCTTGCCCAAGGACTCTTATTGGTATAGTGCAGGGTGTTGTCACTTTGACTGCTGTACAAAAGAGGCACTTCTCTAGCTGAGCAGCAGCCATAAAACCTTCCTTACTCCCAATGTGTAATGTTCTACTAACCAACGCTACAGAATAATTTCATATTTACTATGCAGTCCATATTTTCTGAAAGCTTATAACAGAAAACTGGAACCTTCTCATCGTAGTGTGACTCTTACTGATACTCTTTAATTTAAGAAGACCCTTTCAGTCCGTAGCTTTACAGTGGCCACGTAAGGGGACCTGTGGAATACCTATTTCTAATGATTAACACTAACCTAGATTTCAGGTAGTATTGTTTAGGTTACCCCACAGAAAATAAAGTCCTTAATTTCCTTCATGACTTCTCACTGGATTCTTCTGATTGGAGCTGTGGTCGTATTACATTTCTGGTATTTTTATTATGTTTTGTTCTTTATATTTTGTTTTGAAAATGTTTCACATGCATTCCAACTGGGGACTTTTTTTTGTTTTGATTTTAGAGTATTTTGGGGACATTGTTTGCCTGGACTATGGTTGCTGTTTGACTTTCTTTTGTCACAGTTCCCCTCTTGTCACTGGCGTGGAACGCCTAAGTGTTCCTCTCAGTACCTTTAGTCAGGGAACAGGCTTCTTGGCCTTTTGGCTAAGATCAAGTGTAGTATCTGTTCCTATCGGTTTAATATCTGATATGACCTCTATATGAGGACTGCATATTAAATTGACTGTTCCAGTGTCTTTGTCTTCTATTTCTTTTTTACCCACTTTCTTTCTGGATACTGAGGCAGGGTCTTAAGTTGTAACACAACTTTTTAAAACTTTTATTGACTTTTCAGTGGATAATTTAATGGGACTTTCTGCTGGAAGCTGGCGGCTTTGTTTACATCGCAGCGGCCGGTGAGTCCAGTGGAGCTGGGAGGTCCTTACCGGGGCTGCAGAGCGGGAAAGAAACAGCAGGAAAAGAAGTGGAGATACAAACCAAATCTTCCTTCAATAACTACGGGGAACATACGGTCACTGGCTAACAAAATGGACGAAGTGTCTGCTCTAACAAGGACACAAAGGGAATACTGGGAATGCAGCATTCTGAGCTTCGCAGTGTCATGGCTGAGCCTGTGTGTACCAGACTGTCATGTTCAGCTGAACGATTTTACTGCTGTGAGGGCAACAGAGACCACAAGCGAACTGGTAAGAAGAAGGGAGGACGACTGGCTGTGTTCGTGAACAACATATGGTGTAATCCCGCTCACATCACGGTTAAAGGAGTAATCTGTAATCCAGACATTGAACTGTGTGTTGTAGCTATGCGTCCGTATTATCTCCCATGTGAGTTTTCTCATGCCATTCTGTGTGTTGTATACATCCCACCTTCTGCTAACGCGGATGCCGCGTGTGACATCATCCACTCGACCATTGCGAGGGTGCCCAACCAGAGCCCCAGTGCATTCATCGCAGTGTCTGGAGACTTCAAACAGGTTACCCTCTCATCATGTCTGCCCACTTTCAGTGAGTTTGTGGACTGCAAGACAAAAGAGAACAACTCTGGACCTGCTGTAGGCCAATGTCATGGAAGCATATAAATCCACAGCTCTCCCTCCACTGGGCCGTTCAGACCAGAACCTGGTACATCTCAACTCATGGTGTAAACCCCTGGTTCAGAGACAGGCAGAGACCACAAGGACAGTGAAAAAGTGGTCACCTGAGGGTGTAGAATTGCTGAGGGGCTGTCTGGAGGCTACACAATGGGGTGTCCTATGTGACATGCATCACTGACTACATCAACTTCTGTGTGGACTCTGTTGTACCCTCCAGGACTGTCTGATGCTTTCCAAACAACAAACCCTGGGTCACCAGTGACAAAGTCTCTGCTGAACCAGAAGAAAAGAGCATTCATGGTAGGAGGTGGGAATGAACAGAAGAGGGTACAAAAAGAGCTTAAAACCTTGATTAAGAAGGCCAAAGAGGAGTACAAGTCCAAGCTGGAAAACAAACTAGAGCTGAATAACACTCATGATGTCTGGAGAGGCCTAAAGGACATCACTGGCTTCAACCAATGTAGCCCTGTTCCAGCAGAGGGAAAGCACGAATGGGCAAATGAGTTGAACCGGTTCTTTGTGTGGTTTGACAACGGCTCCTCTTCTGCTCCATTGTGTCCGTCTCCTACGCAGATTAACACTCCTACACAACTACACCATGGGTCATCCACAGCCTCGCCTTCCCCCACCACAGCCATTCACACCTGTGACCATCAACCACTGTCTGCAATGGACACCTCTCACCTGCCCACCACAACTGGAATGTGCAGTGACGCTATATTCACTGCTAATCAGGTGAAGGTTGAACTGAAAAAACTCCAGCAGAGCAAAGCAGTGGGACCTGATGGTATTGAACCCAGGGTGCTGAAACTGCTGAAGCTGTGTGGAATTCTACAGCACATCTTCAATCTGAGCTGTAGCCTGAAGAAAGTCCCAGTTATGTGGAAAACTTCTTGTATGGTTCCTGTCCCCAAGAAAAGGCAACCGACAGCACTGAATGATTATCGAACGGTTGCAATGACATTCCACTTAATGAAGACACTTGAACAGCTGATGCTCATCTGAGGCCTCAGGTCAGAACAGCTCTTGGCTCTCTGCAGTTTGCATGCCAGGATGGCATTGGAGTGGATGATGCAGTTATCTACCTGCTGGACAGAATATACTCTCACTTTTTCTATTTATTTATTTACTTACTTAATTATCATTATTATGATTTATTATTATTATTATTATTTTATTTTTTTTTTTTCTCTCCTCCCTTCTTCTCTTTCTTTCCTGTCCTCTTTTTTATTGCCTGTCAGGCCTGGCCAAACAAATAAAATAAAAACTTTAACAAGAATAGGCTTTAGTAACCTATAGAGCTTTTTCTTGTGAAAACAAATATGTTTGGTACATCAGTACATTCGGATTACCATTCCGATTGCAAAAATGGCCAGATATGACAGGTTAAAAAAAAAAAAAAAAAAAAGAATATACTCTCACCTGGACACATCAGGCAGCACTGCGAGGATGATGTTCTTCAATTTCTCCAATTGCATTCAAAACCATATATCCTGTGCTGTTAGGGGAGAAGCTACGGCTGATGCAGGTGGATAAATCCATCATCTATGGACAGTGGACTATCTGACTGGATGACCTCAGTATGCGTGACTGCAGGGCTGTGTCTCAGGCAGGGCTGTGTGCAGTGTTGGGGACCCCAGGGGGACTGTGGCAGCTCCATTCCTGTTCAACCTGTACACCTCTGACTTCAGGTACAACACAGAGTCGTGTCATCTGCAGAAATTCTTGGATGACACGGCCATTGTGGGGTGCACAAGGAATGGACAGGAGGAGGTGAAGGTCTTTGTTGACTGGTGTAAGCTGAACCAGCTGCAGCTAAACATCAATAAGACTAAGGAGATGGTGCTGGACTTCAGGAAGTCCAAACCTACCTTGTCAGCAGTCACTATTGATGGTGTTGATGTGGAGGTGGTTGGGACATACAAATATCTGGGCGTGCACTTGGCCAACAAGCTGGACTGGAGCTGTAACTCTCGCGGCCAAAGCCGTCTCTTCTTCCTGAGGAGGCTGAGGTCTTTTGGTGTGGGCACTAAGCTCCTATGGACTCTACCAGTCTGTGCTCTGTTCTCTGCTGTTGTGTTCTGGGGCAGCAGCATTAACAACAGTGCTCTGAATAAATTCACCTTATTAGGAAGGCTGGCTCTGTTGTAGGAGTCAAGCTGGACTCTTTGGAGGTTGTAGCAGAACAGAGGACGCTCAACCAGCTGCTGGAGATCTTGGACAACACCTCACACCCCCTGCGTGCTACACTGGATGAACGGAGAAGCTCATTCAGTGGCCATGTGGGATCTTTCTTACCCACTGCTAAACGGCTCTACAACAATTCTCCTTACTGCAGAGACGGTACTGATCTCCTGCTGTATGAACTCAGCTGAACCACATCACTGCATCTCCTCTTTGAGTAATACACACTGTGCAATATCACAGCTATTACTGTAATGACTCTCACTGTGCGCTTTAATATTGATGCAAAGAGTGATTTATGTCTATAATCTGTGTCTTTATTTTACCTCATACCACTCAGTGCCTGCTGTCATATATATACAACAAATCTGTCTCATATGCCATGTAAATATGCAAATAGCTATGCTTTTATTATCTGTCTTTAACTTCTGTCTAGATTTATTTCTATTTTTCTTCATAGTTTATGTAAGTTTATGTGTAATTATATGTCTGGCTACTGAAACACTGCAATGTCCCTCCGAGATCTAACTAAGTAACTAACTAACTATCCATCCATCATAACTGAACCATAATCCTCTGAAATGATCTGTTCTAAGCTGGACTGACTCCACACACCCCGCCCCGCCTCGCCTCCAGGCTTTTACTCTACTGCTCTGTTTTAAAACATTCCGTTATGAAAAGGTACAAATACCAACTTTTCACTTGGAGAACCTGATTTAAGGTTCACATCGCTTCTTGGCTTTTTGGCTAAGATCAGTGTAGTATCTGTTCTTATCAGTTTAATATCTGATATGTCCTCTATATGAGGACTGCATATTAAATAGATTTTTAGAACAGGGAGATGGAAGAGGGGCTTGCTCCGTCCGCTCCACGCATCGACCTGGTATTGCAGTACCTCCGGGAACGGTACACCTCTGTCACGATTGGCCCCTCCCAGTCCTGTCCATGTGCCTCTGTTTTGGTTTTCAGTCCTGCCCTCTTGTTTCATGGCTCCACCCCTGATTGTTTCCACCTGTTTCCCACCTGTCCCTCGTTGTCCTGGTTTGTATTTGAACCCTGTGTTTGCTGGTCTATTTGTACGTGCTGTTTGATGTAAGGCTGGTGTGAGTAGTATATGTATTATTTGAAGAGTTTTTGTTAAGTGTTTGGACTTCTGTGTTCCTCGTCATGTCTGTCCCTCCTGCTCTCCGTATTGGCTGTTTGAACCTGTTTGAACCTAAATTTTAATTTAGTTTAATTTAATACTTTCTCTAGATTGACACTTCTAAATGCTGTAAATGTAAATGTAGTTCCAAATTATTTAATACCCACATTAAGTTGAATGGGACTATTGCACAGAAGAGTTTTCATAGTTATTTTTGCAATAAAAGAAAAATATATATATATATACACACACAATATTTTTCCGAAAGTATTTGCTCATCTGGATTCACACGCTTATGAACTTGAGTGACGTCCCATTCTTAATCCATAGAGTTTAATATGATGTCGGCCCACCCTTTGCAGCTATAACAGCTTCAGCTCTTCTGGGAAGGCTTTCCACAAGGGTTAGGAGTGTTTATGGGAATTTTTGACCGTTCTTCCAGAAGCGCATTTGTGAGGTCAGACACTGATGTTGGACGAGAAGGCCTGGCTCACAGTCTCCTCTCTAATTCATCCCAAAGGTGTTCTATGGGGTTGAGGTCAGGACTCTGTGCAGGCCAGTCAAGTTCTTCCACACCAAACTGGCTCATCCACGTCTTTATGGACCTGCTTTGTGCACTGGTGTGCAGTCATGTTGGAGCAGGAAGGGGCCGTCCCCATATATACACATACACACACACACACACACACACACATATATATATATATATATATATATATATATATATATATATATATATATATATACAGCGCCCTGCATCCCTTCACCATGAATGGAGTTAAAAAGTTTATTTTAAGGCAACATTTTTGTCAGATGTAAATCATGTAAATATAGCTCATATAAAAAGGTAAAATAGTGGATAATCTGGAATAATCAGTTTTCTTTGGGGACTATTTTGCCTCGCAGTGTCCTGCATATTATGTATCCCTCCACCATGA
The DNA here is from genome assembly GCF_015220715.1 of Pygocentrus nattereri. NCBI lineage: Eukaryota > Metazoa > Chordata > Actinopteri > Characiformes > Serrasalmidae > Pygocentrus > Pygocentrus nattereri. The sequence continues at coordinate 42,593,535 of NC_051220.1, read as the reverse complement.
ATGGAGTTCAATTCCAAAATCTTCCCAAAACTCTCATAAAACAGCGTCTCAGATCATCAGGCAGTGAATTCAGAACCAGTTCATGTAGGAACTTTCTGTGAGGAGCTTTTAGAGGGACGTCTGGTTCCCATCACCACCACTGGGAACAGCTCTGACTCTTTAAGTTTCTCTAAAACGGAGCGTTTCACACCAAACTGCTCTGAATGATTCAGCTTGACTGTTGAAGTCAGTTATTCAGAGAGACAAAAATATTCATTATTCAGTGCAGAAGTGTGACAGATTTACAGTCTTACAGAGACGACTGGCTAAATCAGTGTCCACCACATCATGCTTGAATCCTCAGGTTGAGTGTTTAGCTGTATGTTTCTCACTGTGAGTGGACGCGGGTGTTCCAGTGACTGGCTCTGCCCCACAGGACCTTTACTCCGCATCACTGAACCCACAGGACCTGATGGAAAACAACCAGTGCAAAAACAAGCACTCCGGAAAAAGGAGCAGTGGGTGAAAAGTAGACAGGCCAGAACCTCCCCACTGCAAAAAATAAATAAAAAAAATTAAATCGACACTATTATTATTCTCCAGCTTCACCAACACAATCTGTAAAGCTTTACTCCCATACAGCTCCCACAGTAAATAGACCTTACCAGTTAGCTGAAGTCACCAATACATCTCTTTTAGCCTTATAATTTAATTTAATTGAATTTGATTCAATTCAGTAAACTTCAGTGTTTTTTGTCCAGCCCTTCCTACATTGTTCAATAACTTAATTTTGATTGAATTGAATTTAAAGATAAGCATTTTTAACCATCTTTCCTGTCTGAATTTCCACATGAACACTAATAGTAAATAGTATTAAAATATTTTACACTGTTGTGAACCAAAAAGGAAAAAGAAAGGGAAAAATGGAATATTTAGCATTAATTGATTCATGTGATTCGCACTTCAGTTGTGGGAGAGTGGGAGGGCGAATACTATTGGTTGATATTGTTTCGCCCCGTCTGCTGAATCCGATGACGTCATGAAAAAAAAACACAGGGCGTTTATAGGTGAGAGCATAGGTAGTACATTTTGATGGAAGGAAGAACCACTGAGCAGAACCAAGACTCAAAAGAAGAACGTCTCCAAGATCATGAAGAGCCACCGAGAGGATCCATGAACAGGAACAAAAGAACAAGCCCTCTAAGAACTTTAATAGGTGAGGATATGGTACATGTGAATGGAGGTTTACAGGAAAACTAGACTTTGGTCTTTTAAGTGATATAATACGATAAATCGAAGTTACAAAACTTTAAAAACGCTTGGATTTCAGGTTGACTTTAAGAAACACCCAGTAATCTAACGCAAACTCTTTATGCTGTACAAACACACCATCTTCTGGCTTGAAATATTTCCAAACACTGCTGCGCTTAGATATGTTAATTTGGCTTAGCATGAGCCGCAGGATCAGCTGTCGCCACATTCTCTGCAGTTCTACGCCAAACTCAGCTCAACACTGATTTTAAACGATGGTACACGATGTATTTCAGTTTTTAAAAAAATCACAGGCCTCATTCAAGAAGCAAATTAATACTGAAATGTGTTTGATTCCTCATATATTTGCATAATTATGATCAGCTCTAATTCAAGTCAGTCAGATTTAGTCCGTATGGTAGTTTTTCAGAAGTTACTGTATAAAAGCAGCTCATCCATAAACTTGGGTAAGGCTGATCAATGAAGGGTACAGAGGGAGACAGTCCATTAGAGAATGAAGAACCACAGAGAGGAACCAAGACTCAGAAGAAGAACCTCTCTAGGAGTATGAGGACGAACCACTGAGAGCAACAAATGACTCAAAAGGAGAACCTTCATATGAGCATGGGGAAGAACCACTTTGAGAAATCAAGATTCAAAAGGAGAACCTCTCTAACAGCATAAGAAAGAATCAGTGAGAGGAACCAAGAGTCAAAAGGAGAACCTCTCTAACAGCATGAGAAAGAATAAGTGAGAGGAACCAAACTCAAAAGGAGAACCTCTCTAACAGCATGAGAAAGAATCAGTGAGAGGAACCAAACTCAAAAGGAGAACGTCCCTAAGAGCATGAGGAAGAATCACTGAGAGGAACCAAACTCAAAAAGAGAACGTCCCTATGATCATAAGGAAGGACCTCTGAGAGGAACCAAACTCAAAAAGAGAACCTCCCTAAGATCATAAGGAAGAACCTCTGAGAGGAACCATGACTCAAAATGTGAACCTCCCTAAGAGTATGAGGAAGCATCACTGAGAGGAACCAAAACTCAAAAGGAGAACCTCCCTAAGAGCAGGAAAAAGAACCACTCAGAAGAGCCAACCCATCGTCCTCTCGCATGGTTCAGATGTGTCCTTTTCATATTTTTATGCTTTCAGTCTAGAACAGCAGCCATGCCTGAAGGCTGCGCCCACAGTGCAGCACTATATACGGTTACCATGTTCTGTGTTTGTAAACTCGTCTGGGGGCAGCAAAGACGCTGCTTCAGCGGTTCCTCACCAGGGCTGTAAAAACTTCAACATGCTGACAGAGCCTGATACAAGTCAGCGTGTGAGTCAGACACTGAACTACAGGATCTGGCCGACTCTTCTGTACTAGATTATCATTTTACAGCCATTTCTTACTTATTACAACAAGGGAAGGGGGGGGGGGTGCAGTAGAGCGGTAACATGCATCCTCAAATGACACCTACACACTTCAAAAAGGATGGTTCTTCAAGGCTTCTTCAGTAAAGAGAACAGTGCTACATAGAACCATGAACACTTAGAGAATCGTTTGCATGATTAAAGGGCTCTTTACATCATGAAGGCATTCTTTAGATTCATGAAGAATGTGTTGAATGTGGCTGTATATAGAACCTTTTTAAAAAAGGTTTCTTCTATTGTTACAAGCTTGACAAAATGGAACCATAGACAACACATTCTCCATCAATCTGAAGAACCCTTCCAGGATTTTTCACAGCTCACAGCCATAGAACCATTCTCTTTATCAAAGAACCCTTGGAGAACCATCTTTTTAAGTGTGTAGGTTCAAAACCAGTGAAAATAAATAGCATCACGATACATATTGCAGTGGAACAGATGTTCCACGTCAGCAAAGGAGTCAGACAAGGCTGCCCACTGTCCCCACACCTGTTTAGCCTGTATGCATAGAACATATCTTCATTTTTGTCATTTTTCAGTTTTGGACATAATTTGAAAATACCTGTGGTGCTTTAAATAGTATGTCAATTTCATGATGCATGGACCAAAAGAAATGGCTTAAAATGACTTGGAGAGACGTCTGGTTCCATTGACTTACATTTAAAGTAAAGTAGGTTTTTTCCTTCTCCTGTAAAGTTACCGTTTTGGAGATGTTTTGTTCTGACAACAGGATTTTTTTGCTGTGGCACAGATATACAGAGGTCAGTGGCTGTGAGGCGGTAATAACTGGCATATATTGTGGATTTTACAACAGCTTCGAATGTGGCTCAGCCAATCGGATTTAAGGAACGTAACTCAACGCTCTAAGGGCAGCACGGTGGTGTGGTGGGTAGCTCTGTCGCCTCACAGCAAGGAGGGCCTGGGTTCGATTCCCTGGCCGGGCAACCAGGGTCCTCTCTGTGTGGAGTTTGCATGTTCTCCCCGTGTCTGTGTGGGTTTCCTCCGGGTTCTCCGGTTTCCTCCCATAGTCCAAAGACATGCAGTCAGGCCAACTGGACATGCTAAATTACCCCTGGGTGTGAGTGACTGTCTGTGTCTGTCTGTCTGCCCTGCGATGGACTGGCGACCTGTCCAGGGTGTATCCTGCCTTCCGCCTGATGACTGCTGGGATAGGCTCCAGCACCCCCCCCCGTGACCCTGACGGAGAAGCGGCTTAGAAGATGGATGGATGGATGGATGGAACTCTACGCTTTATACCACGATTATATATATCATTGATTCCATGAGGTACTATAGGTAAGCTATCAGTTTCCACACTGGACTCTCTTCCTCTTTCGGGAGGAACCTCGTGTTCGCCCTGAAGACTCTTTCACTCTTTCATGATGTCCAGACTGATCAGTATTCACCAGGATGACCAGCTGTAGCCTGGCCCTGTTGACCAGCTGGGTACAGTTCATGCATGGCCAGCCCATTTCATCTCAAAGGACACGCACATGCTTCACTCAGTCTGTCTGAATGTATTACCTCACTATTTATCATCCACTGAGCTTTCCTGTACACACACACACTCAGAGCCCTGATCCTCAGACATGCCAGGCTTTAGACTGGAGTTTAAACATTAATGAGACAAACACTGTGAAGGTTTTGTTTGACAGAAAAAAATGAGACAAAATGTCAAGTATTTTAAAGTGATAGTTTGGCAAAGTAACTCATTTACTCCACCTTTAGCCCAAGTTTACACTAATGTTTAAACTAAAGTTTGGACTCAGTGTTTACAGTAACATCAAGCCAATCTGGTTGCAGATGCTGTAATATGCAAATGTTTGAACATTCACCGGTCAGATTACACGTTGTTGTTGATTTTCTAAATCAACATAAATTTTCACTTCCTTTATTGAGAACGCACTTAAATATTTCATTTATTCAGAAAAATTTAGAGCAGATTTTCAGTTTAATTTTGAGTTTAATGCGTTGAAAAATTAAACCTAAAATATAAAATGTGCCGTCACTTTTGCACAGGCTTAATTTTATCTTTTACTATTTTTCCTCAGTATGTTAAATTTAGTAAATAGTATTTGTGCGTTAAAATGTACAGAAATGTGTTCTTGGTAAAGGACCTATTAACTCATTTTGAACAGAAAATCTACAAAACTGACTGTGCATTTATGAAATAATTAATTCGGCAACACTTTATTTGAAGTCTACCTACATAGGGACTACCTAACACATGCATGAGCACCAAACAACATATTTATGAAGCAATATTTGAGTATTTATCTTCAGCTTATGCTAGAAACTGCAAGATGACATAAGATGTCCTACAACCCCATTTCCAAAAATGTTGGGATGCTGTGCAGAATGTAAATAAAAACAATGCAATGATATGCAAATCACGTAAACCATAGTTTTAAAATAGATTACTACAAAGACAACAGATTTCAGATGTTGAAACCAAGAAATTTTATAGTTTTTTTGAAATATTTGTGCCAACTTTGAATTTGATGCCAACAACACATTTTGAAAAAGCTGGGACAGGGGCCTGTTTACCGCTGTGTTTCATCACCTCTTCATTTAACAACACCCTGTAAGTGTTTGGGAACTGGGGAGACACTGCTGTAATTTAGAAAGCGAAATGTTTTCTCAACAGTTCAGAGTTTCCTTTCTTGTATTTTTCATTTTATAATGCGCCAAATATTTTCAGTGGTGTCTGGACTAGAGGCAGGTCAGTTTAGCACCTGGACTCTTTTAATACGGAGCAGTGCTGCTGTAATACATGCAGAATGTGGTTTGACATCGTCCTGCTGAAATAATCAAGGCCTTCCCTGAAAAAGACGTCGTCTGGACGGCAGCAGATGTTGATAAAACATGTTTATATCATTCAGCTTTAATGGCGCCTTCACAGATGAGCAGGTCACCCAGGCCATGAGCACTAATGCCCCCTAAACCATCATGAATACTGGCTTTAGAACTGAGCACTGATAACAAGCTGAGTGGTCTTCAGCCTGGAGGACACAGTGTCCATGATTTCCTAAAGAATTTCAGATGTTGATCCGTCGGACCGACTGACACTTTTCCACTTCCCCTCAGTCCATTTTAAATGAGCTCAGGCCCAGAGAAGGTGGCAGCGTTTCTGGATCCTGTTTATATTTGGGTTCTTCTTTGTGTTTTAGAGTTTAACAGCGTTTGTGGATGCAGTGATGAACTGTGTTCACAGTCAGTTTTCAGAAGTGTTTCTGAGCCCATGCAGTGATTTCCACTACAGGATCATGTCTGTTTTTAATGCAGTGCTGCCTGAGGGCCCAAAGATCACGGCCAGCAGATACTGGTGTTCAGCCTCGTCCCTCACAGACAGAGATTTCTCCAGATTCTCTGAGTCTTTAATGATGTTCTGCACCGTAGACGATGAAAAGCAGAAGCTCTTTGCTGTTTTATGTTGAGAAACTTTATTCTTGAATTGTTCCACTATATGATCATGCAGTCTTTCCCAGAGTGGTGAACCCTCTTCATCTTTACATCAGAAAGACTCCGCCTCTCTTGGATGCTTTTTTAATACCCAGTCATGTTACTGACCTGTTGCCAATCAACCACCAGGTGTTTTTTTTTTTTTTTTTTTTTAGCATAACACAACTTTACCAACCTTTGGTTCCCCCGTCCCAACTTTTTTGTAATGTGTTGTTGGCATCAAATTCAAAACAGGCATGTATTTTTCAAAAAAACAACATTTCTCAGTTTCAACATCTGATATTTTGTCTTTGTACTATTTTGAATGCAATACAGGATTTAAGTGATTTGCACATCATTGCATTTGGTTTTTATTTATCTTTTACACAGCGTTGCAACTGGAAATGGGGCTGTATGAAATGATTATTGCTTTAAAGTAAGGGACTTTAAACTAAAGTGATGGACATTTTGCTCTGTTTATAACACTATTATGAAGCATCATTTTAGTTTAGTTTTACATGAGTTAAAGTACAAAATCCTTTTGTCAATACAATGTCCTCTATTTCAGCCTATGTGATTACTGTCATAAGCTGTTCATTAAGACTTGAATATTGCTTTATAAATATGTTATTCAATGCTTATGCGTGTGTTATGATGTGTTTATGTAAGTAGCCGTCAAATAAAGTGTTACCAATGACTCTAATATGATGCTACAACTATACATACTAGTATACAACTCTGCAGGTTTATACTAGTAACAGTATATTATGTATGAATTAATTCACAGAATTTTTGATACAGTAAATAAAACTAAAAATACCTTCCATGCAAGACGTCCCAAGGATACTTGCTTTTTTTGTCACTTCACAAATCATTCAAATGTAATTTTGCTAATTACAAATTACAAAAATGTCTTATTTTTAGCACTGCAGCTATGAGGCTAATGTAGCTAACAAGTAATGGAGGCTTATGTACCCCAATTAGCATGGTGCTAACTTGCCTCAAAGCATATGGAGTTTCGCAGTATCTCTGACAGACTTGATTATGTGGCTTCTGATACTGTAAGATTGTCTGTTCTCTATGAATAGTGCAGAGGAATGACTTGAAGATGCTACTGGAGTTCTGTATTGTACTTTATTGGGAGGCAGTCGTGGGCTGGAGGTCAGGGAACCGGCCCTGAGAACAGAAGGTCGCCGGTTCGATCCCCAGAGCCGACAGTACGTGACTGCGGTGTCCTTGAGCAAGACACCCAACCCCAACCACTCCCCGGGCGCTGTGGATAGGGCTGCCCACTGCTCCATTCAAGTGTGCCCAGTAGTGTGTGTGTGGTGTTTAACTTTGGTTGAATTTCCCCGTCGGGGGACTAATAAGGGTCACTTAATCTGAACATCCAGCTGAAACGTTCAATTTCACAACATACTGCAGAATCGGAAATCACAGGTAGTGACCACGACTTAAATAATCAGCCTATAATTAATGTGAAGTTGTGCTTCTGTTAGAGTCACAGGGACGTTTGGTTTGGATGAGCAGACAGGCTACATCAATCAGCGCCTCGCTGGAAGAGTTCAGAGTCTGCTTTTTTTGTTTTGAGCGATGCTGTGCAATTAAAACTGTCCAGATTCGCTTGGAACTTGCTTCCGACTGCTCTTTGATGGTGGGCCATGAAGCGCACGTTGATGGTATTTATCTTGACAGTGTAAATGCCAGATCTGCCTACTCTCTCTGCCACAGGAGCTGGAACAGGATGGTAAATATTCTCCTCCGTTCAGACCGTATGTCGTATCCCAGCGGAGGCGCACAGCCGCTGACAGAGTTACAGCGAAGAAATCACTGCATTATTCCCCCCTGACACACGACACGGAGGCAGAGCGCCCTCAATAAACAGCTCATCACTAACAGAGTCTAAAAAAGTGGACAAGTGGAACATTCTCAGATTATTTTTAAGGGCTTTTTAAAAACTTTACATTTTAAGTATTTGTGGAGAATTTTTCATTAGTGGATAAAACTAGTTGACAAAATTGGGGAATTATTTGGTTTAAAAAGAATTACTAGTGAAATATTCTGGGCACAGCAATAAGGGGTTAAATGACCACTGATGTGCTATTAGATGGGTATTTGATCACAACCTTTAAAATATGAGGCCTTAACTTTATTAGAGCCGATGTTAATTTTATGATCTCTTCATTCTGGATAGTGATTTTATTACTAAAATATTAATTTTATTTAGAACTTAACTTTGCATATTCATTTAGTTAAAACGTAATGTTCATTATATCAGAAGTTTGTTAAAGCGTCATTTTAGACGTTCATCCCAGATATTAATTTTATTGTGATGTCACTGTAAACATTTGTATAATTTGAACAGTAAGACCTTCATTTTGTTTGTATAAGTACTTTTATAAGAAACAAATCTTAATTAAAAATTATAAACATTCATTTTACTGGAACTCCTTTCTAGATTAATTTAAGTCGAATTAAATTTTACATATTAATTTTGTTAAAACTTCATTTCTGAGGTTAATTGTATTAGATGTTTGTTCTGGACAGTCATTTCCTTGAAGGCTTAATTTTAGACAGTATTTTTTAGTTGTTCATCCCAGAAATGAATTTTATGAATGCTGAATGCATTTTTATAATGATTTTCTAACTAAATAAAACTGTGTCCTAAATAAAAATGTGCAGGAAAGTGTCGTGTTTTAATATGTTCTCTCCAGAGGATGTGTTAACACGTTTTCTCTCAGAAAATCAACTGATCACATGGTTTGTCTGGCTTCTTATTGGTGCAGTCTGCATAACGTCCTGGCCTTTTAGCTCCGACTAACTTGGCAGTTAACAGGGTCTCAGTTAAGATGGTGTTGGTGTGCGTATGTCCAGTGTTTTACAGTGAGGTCAGAAGCAGTTTTATCATAAAGCGCTGTGCTTGTCTGTACAGAAAGGCCTCCCTCCTAACCCACATCACTTACCTGAATGTACGAAGGCGGGAGGAAGAGAGAGGTAGAGGCGGATGACAGTTTTTCTCCAGACAATGTTTATAGTAAAGACTTAAATAGACCCTGGCAGCATGATGAAGGCTGCAATGAGGCAATTCTCACTTTGTGTGCAAGAAAATAAATGAATAAATAAATAAATAAATAAATAAATAAATAAATAAATAAATAAATAAATAAACAGCCTTCAGCCTTCACACATTGTCAATCCCAGCTGAGAAAAAAATAAAAATAAATAAATAAATAAATGAATAAATAAACTTTTGAAACAGGCAAACTTTCATGCAAATGTTCCTCCAACAAACCAAGTTAGTCACATATTTTTTAAAACAAATGTCTTTCATGCTTTTCTGCAGCGTCATTCTTCATTATTTCTCTGAAAACATCCTGTCTATGAAGAAAACATGACCCCATGAAGAACAAAGGTAATTCTAAACCTACACGAGCTGTATATACACTATATTTTCACTCCCCCATCCAAATCACTGAATTCAGGTGTTCCAGCCACTTCCGTGGCCACAGGTGTGTAAAGCCGAGCCCCTAGGCCTGCAGACTGCTTCTACAGACATTAGTGAAAGAATGGGTCGCTCTCAGGAGCTCAGTGAATTCCAGCGTGGTACCGTGATCGGACGCCACCTGTGCAGCAAGTCCAGTCGTGAAATTTCCTCACTACTAAATATTCCACAGTCCACTGTCAGTGGGATTATAACAAAGTGGAAGCGATTGGGAACGACAGCAACTCAGGTACGAAGTGGTCGGCCACGTAAAATGACAGAGTGGTCAGCGGATGCTGAGGGGCATAGTGCGCAGAGGTCACCAACTTTCTGCAGAGTCAATCACTACAGACCTCCAAACTTCATGTGGCCTTCAGATCAGCTCAAGAACAGCGTAGAGAGCTTCATGGAATGGGTTTCCATGGCCGAGCAGCTGCATCCAAGCCTTACATCACCAAGCGCAGTGCAAAGCGTGGAATGCAGTGGAGTAAAGCGCCGCCACTGGACTCTAGAGCAGTGGGGACGTGTTCTCTGGAGTGACCAATCACGCTTCTCCGTCTGGAAATCCAATGGATGAGTCTGGGTTTGGTGGTTGCCAGGAGACGGTACTTGTCTGACTGCATTGTGCTGAGTGTAAAGTTTGGTGGAGGGGGGATCATGGTGTGGGGTTGTTTTTCAGGAGTTGGGCTCGGCCCCTTAGTTCCAGTGAAAGGAACTCTTAAAGCTTCAGCACCAAGAGATTTTGGACAATTTCACGCTCCCAACTTTGTGGGAACAGTTTGGGGACGGCCCCTTCCTGCTCCAACATGACTGCGCACCAGTGGACAAAGCAGGTCCATAAAGACGTGGATGAGCCAGTTTGGTGTGGAAGAACTTGACTGGCCTGCACAGAGTCCTGACCTCAACCCCATAGAACACCTTTGGGATGAATTAGAGTGGAGACTGTGAGCCAGGCCTTCTCATCCAGCATCAGTGTCTGACCTCACAAATGCGCTTCTGGAAGAACGGTCAAAAATTCCCATAAACCCCTGGAAGCAACAACAGCAAAAGACCTGCATATTAGGAGCTTCACAAAATGGGTTTCCATGGCTGAGCAGCTGCACATAATCCTAAGACTCCAGTGAAGGGAATCTTAATCCTTCGGCACCAAGACATTTTGGACAATTGTAGCTTCCAACTTTGTGTGAACAGTTTGGGGAAGAACCTTTCCTGTTCCAGCATGACTGAGCCCCAGGGACCAAAGCAGCTCCAAAAAGACATGACTGGGTGAGTTTGGTGTGGCTTTCGCTGGCCTTGTTTTTGTCTCATGGGCTTTTGCTGGTTTACTAAGTGGAGCTGAGTTCGCACTCCACTGCTAACTTAGCGCTACAAGCTTAAATTCCATCATGAGTGAAATTACTTCAATAAAACATTTAATCTCATTCAAAATTGACGACACGAGAGTTATTTTAATGTCCTGAACTGCATTTGTCTCATAGGAATTGTCTAAAGGGATTAGCTACTCTGCTACCTCTGTTTAACCCTGTGTCTTAGCTTCATAGTGGCTAAATTAGTGGCCTGAGTCACCTGAACATCCTTTAACAGTCTAAACCAAAGCCAAACTAATGAACATTTACACTCACCAGCCACTTTATTAGGTACACAGTCCAGTTCAGTTCAGTTCAGCTGCTTGTTAACACAGACAGCTGATCAGCCAATCACACGGCTGCAGCTCACTGCATTTAGGCCTGTAGAGGTGGTCAAGACGACTTGCTGAAGTGCAGACCGAGCATCAGAACGGGGAAGAAAGGGGATTTAAGGGGCTTTGAACGTGGCGTGGTTGTTGGTGCCAGACGGGCTGGTCTGAGTATTTCAGAAACTGCTGATCTGCTGGGATTTTCACGCTCAACCATCTCTAGGGTTCACAGAGAACGGTCCGAAAAAGAGGAAATATCCAGTGAGCGGTCAGTTGTGTGGACGAAAATGCCTTGTTGATGTGAGAGGTCAGAGGAGAATGGGCAGACTGGTTCCAGATGATAGAAAGACAGCAGGAACTCAAATAACCAACCAGAATCTCTGAGGAACGTTTCCAACACCTTGTTGAAAGTCTGACATGAAGAATTAAAGCAGTTCTGAAGGAAAAAGGGAGTCCAGCCTTTTACTAGCAATTCTTAAAATATTCTTTGCCATTTTAATACCTGTCACTAACTTCTTTCGCTTCAGTCTTTCAAAAACAGGTGGAGCATTTTAAAGGTGTGTCAGCATGGCTTTAGCTAACATCACTAGCTAATTTAATTCTTCTGACTTCACGGTCAAATGTTTAAAATAGTGAGAAATAAGCTTCAGAAAATTGTTGGGAATCCACAAACGTAGATTGAGCTCTAAAGAATTAACTAAAGATGAAGCTAAATAAAGACGGAATGTAACCATAGCGAATGATTCAGCAGTAAAGGAGCTCCACACATATATATTTACTATAAACAACAATCCGACCTCCTCCTCATTCAGCTCATACTCCTTATAGCCGTGCTCTCAGTCCTCCAGCCTACAAAGACTCCTTGTATATTCACTCTTGATGAAAATAGACATCTTTTCACAGGTTATCACAAACGATGCCAGTGAAGGCGATGTTTGGGCTTTGACTGAGCAGAATACACAGAATACATCCATCACCAAAACTGGGATAGTCAGACGCTGTGATGTTTTTCCCACTTTGACAACTGCTCCCGAGTTCTGACGCGTATGCGAGAGAACCCTCACGTCTGTCATGTCTCGGGCCCGAGCTCGCAAACATCTCTTTCAACACCGAGTGTGAGTGATGAGAGGCAGCTCGTCACACGTGCTGATGCATTGCCAGCCACGCTGCGCTTTGCACTTAACTTCCCAATCATATTCCCACCGGCACTGCGGTGCTTCATCTTGTTGTCAGTGCTTCTTCCTGCTGGTATGTTGTGATAACAGATGGCAAAAAGCTGGACTTACATATTTATGTGTGAGGCTTTCAGAACTGAACTCAAGTGTCGCGAGCAGTTGGGCTGGTCTTCATGACCGGCAGCTATTATTTAGCACAGCCCAGCACTTATAATATAGACCATAACACTGTGTCCACTCACTGTCCACTCTATTAGACACTCCTACCTTGTCCGTCCACCTCGTAGATGTGAAGTCAGAGATGACAGCTCATCTGCTGCTGCACAGTTTGTGATGGTCATCCTCTATTGCGGGGGGCGCAACCCAAATCTTAAGAAAAGCCATTCAAAAGTCAAACCACCTTAGGAGCCACAACGCTTTGTGTCCGTTTTACCATCTTGGCTGTAAATATGACTGAGGCTGATGTCCTAATATAGCATAAAAAAATCTAAACAAAAAAGCAGACTTACTCTTCTCTGCTTTAAGCTTTAGATCAGCTATAGTGACCTTTCTCACATCTCTGGCAGGAAACTTTTCCTCAGAAGTGGAACAGTTTCTTGTTAAATGTCTCTCAATATTAGGTTTTTTTACGAGGCTGAAGTCGCTTCTCATTCACCAGCTTCTTGTTTTAATTCTCCCGTTCCACCTTACGGGGAGACACTGACATAAGCAAGTTTTATTTTGGGCAAATCCAGGATCATAGTCAAAATGGTCCAGGTTCAAACAGCCAACACGGAGAGCAGGAGGGACAGACATGACAAAATGAACACAAAACCTCAAACAAGAACCAAACACCATGGGAATACAATACAATACAGCCAAAACGATCAAACAAAGACCTGCACTAGACTCAGGAAAACGCAGGGCTTAAATACAAGAGGGCTAACGAGGGTTCACAAGACACAGGTAGAAAACAGGTGGAAACAATCAAGGGCGGAGACTAGAAACAAGGGGGCAGAACCGGGAGGAAACCAAACAAAGAAGCACATGGACGATAAAAAGTAAACAGAAAAGCACATGGAGGAGTGGGAGGAGCCAATCGTGACATTATGAAGGGGAGCCAGACAGTGTTGGGTGGGTAAAACAGGTCTACCCGTCAGATGAGAATATTTATTTGCACATAGTTTAAAAAACGATTTGTGGATAAATTGTAAATGTGTGATGATAAGAAGCTACCTCAGTTGGAGATCCCTGCTTATGGGGCAGTCGTGGGCTGGAGGTCAGGGAACCAGCCCTGTGACCGGAAGGTCGCCGGTTCGAGCCCCAGAGCCGACAGTACATGACCGACGTGCCCTTGAGCAAGACACCTAACCCCCAACTGCTCCCCGGGCGCTGTGGATAGGGCTGCCCACCGCTCCGGGCAAGTGCGCTTAATGCCCCCTAGTTGTGTGTGTGCTCACTAGTGTGTATGTGGAGTTTCACTGCATGGATGGGTTAAATGTGGAGGTGAAATTTCCCCGTTGTGGGACTAATAAGTCACTTAGCTTAATGGGCAGTCTATCGTCAACCAAACCTCTGTTATTTGTACCTGATAATTCAGATGAAGTGTAGCTGGAGTTTAGTTTGGTCAAGTTTAAATTCAGCCATATCCGACAGATAAAGCCATAGCCTGTGTTATGCTGCTGTCGCTTCTCAGTATCACTTACACTTCACAAGCTTTATGGCATCCACAAGTATAGAGTATATGATGAAATATCAGGGTAAGTGTTTTGTGCACGAGGAGTTTTATGACGCTTGTCAAGAGTCTGCGGTTCTTCCCTCAAGCTCTTTGTCCTCAGGGCTGGATTTTGTTCAAGGTTTCATGACTGCATGTTCAGAGCTTTACACATGTATAATACCCGGTGATTACTACGCGGAACGTATATAATTAGGATACAAAAACCCTTTCACTGAAAGCCGTTTGACATTCTAGGAATTAGTTATCAGGCATTCGCTGCTTTTCTCCCAGTGTGACCTCAGCTCTAATCCCTGCCCTTGGCTTGCTTTCACACTTGCATTAAAGTACGTCCAGGTAACACAGTATGGTAAATGAGATTAATTGGCTGCAGAGTGGAGGGTGCTGCTCTGCGTCTCTCTTATTATAAGCTCAAAAAATACTGCTTAGCAAAGTTTGTGTAGTTGAGTTTGTTTGGAGAGAAGTTGATCTACATCTTAGGTTATGCTGTAATGTGAATCTCATTGAAAAGTCTATCTGAAGCTGCTCACCTCATGGTCTGATAGGGTGTGGAAGAAAATGCTTCTCTGCAGTCCAATAGCAATATTATTGGTGGACACTTGAGCACTTGACTTTAATATGCAGGCATGCCGGCTTGAGAGAAAAGCCCTGCAATCTTTCTTTAGCTCTCTTCAGACGGGACGAATTTCCCAGACATACTAATTTAGACACTGTTAGAAATGAAGGTTCTGTTCAGGAACATTTTTGATTCATCAAGGTACAAGCAGTGCAAATGTTCCCTCAAAGCTTGAAACAGTGGTTTTAAGGTCTGATTGTGAAGTTCTTAAGATTAGGGATCGCACACTATTCAACTTTAAAGCTGATGCTGAACTGATTGTTTAAAATGTGATCAGTTTGGGATTTTTTAGAGTTTTAAATGACTCATTAGAAAGCTTCACTCTACCCGTGAGAGGTGTTTCATCATTTTCCCTTGTTTACTTGCTGTATTTCTTCTTTCGTTCTCTCAGTTTTCATTGGTTGTTGCAGGAATCTGTTCAGATGACCAGTTTACGCAAGATTCCCCTCAGAGTTGGGTCAAAAAATCAAACACGTCTGATTAACTCAGACTGATCTGTGCTTCTCACACATGGCTCGACTCTCTCTCCAACTGTCGACTCCATCTGACCCAAAAATCTGCGGACTAGAGCTGACCAGCTCAGACTCAGCCAGAGTGAATCAGGGCTAAAATCATGGTAAAAGTCATGTTGTGTAATCTTGGCTTTAGTAAAGCAAGGATTGCAGAGTTTGGACTTTGGAAACACAGATATTTGATTATTTGGAAAAATGATAGATAATTATTTAGACAAAACAATCTCTTTGATGGTGGTGTTAAAACTAGCAGATCAAGAGTTTTTCCAAAAGACTCACGGGTTCTATGTCCTTTATCAAATTAAGAAAAATGTTCATCACAGGTGTTTAAAATTGTGTTTTTTCCACTGAAAATAAATACACTGTATTCCCAAAAGTTTTCACTCACCCATCCAAATCACTGAATTCAGGTGTTCCAGTCACTTCCATGGCCACAGGTGTATAAAGCCGAGCCCCTAGGCCTGCAGACTGCTTCTACAGACATTAGTGAAAGAATGGGTCGCTCTCAGGAGCTCAGTGAATTCCAGCGTGGTACCGTGATCGGACGCCTCCTGGGCAGCAAGTCCAGTCGTGAAATTTCCTCACTACTAAATATTCCACAGTCGACTGTCAGTGGGATTATAACAAAGTGGAAGTGATTGGGAACGACAGCAGCTCAGCCACGAAGTGGTCGGCCACGTAAAATGACAGAGCGGTCAGCGGATGCTGAGGGGCATAGTGCGCAGAGGTCACCAACTTTCTGCAGAGTCCATCACTACAGACCTCCAAACTTCATGTGGCCTTCAGATCAGCTCAAGAACAGCGTAGAGAGCTCCATGGAATGGGTTTCCATGGCCGAGCAGCTGCATCCAAGCCTTACATCACCAAGCGCAATGCAAAGCGTGGAATGCAGTGGAGTAAAGCGCCGCCACTGGACTCTAGAGTAGTGGAGACGTGTTCTCTGGAGTGACCAATCATGCTTCTCCGTCTGGAAATCCGATGGACGAGTCTGGGTTTTGTGGTTGCCAGGAGACGGTACTTGTCTGACTGCATTGTGCCGAGTGTAAAGTTTGGTGGAGGGGGGATCATGGTGTGGGGTTGTTTTTCAGGAGTTGGGCTCGGCCCCTTAGTTCCAGTGAAAGGAACTCTTAAAGCTTCAGCACCAAGAGATTTTGGACAATTTCATGCTCCCAACTTTGTGGGAACAGTTTGGGGACGGCCCCTTCCTGTTCCAACATGACTGAGCACCAGTGCACAAAGCAGGTCCATAAAGACGTGGATGAGCCAGTTTGGTGCGGAAGAACTTGACTGGCCTGCACAGAGTCCTGACCTCAACCCCATAGAACACCTTTGGGGTGAATTAGAGCGGAGACTGTGAGCCAGGCCTTCTCATCCAGCAACAGCGTCTGACCTCATAAATGTTCTTCTGGAAGAACGGTCAAAAATTCCCATAAACACTCCTAACCCTTGTGGAAAGCCTTCCCAGAAGAGCTGAAGCTGTTATAGCTGCAAAGGGTGGGCCGACATCATATTAAACCCTATGGATTAGGAATGGGATGTCACTCAAGTTCATATGCGTGTGAATCCAGACGACCGAATACTTTTGGAAATAAAGTGTAAATGTGGATAAATGTGAAGATAAACTCCCTTTTCTCTGAGCATAAACACAGCCAGTATTTACTATCAGTCTTGGTAAACGGGAGTACATGATTCATTATAACAATCTCCTTCAAGTATTTTGTGCATTGTGAAGGCAATTTCTGTGAATGCATATGCAAATAAGGCAAAAGCACGAAAGAGCAGCTCCTTTTGATCTTACTGTGGGCGCTAATAACCTATTTAATAAATCACAGCAGCCACTTTCTGACTCCGAGCCGGAGTTTGAAACGGTGCAGAGTTAGAGAATCTGCTCCTGAGTGTCTGAAGTTTGCTTCTTTATATTTAAGTCTGGAGCTACGAGGCTTATGTAGCCAACAAGTGCCATGGTGCTAACTTCATGCCTAAATCATCTCTCTTAACTCAGACCAAGTGGAGCTGTTACATAAATAAACCTTAGTATACAAATGCATGAATAAAGTTCAGGCTTTCTGAACTTTCCGGGTTCTTTGCTGATTTATTCCCACAACATTGCAAAGACGCTCTTTTTTTAAACATTTATGCATTTTAGAATTGCTTAACGGATAAAGTTGAACTCGTAAAGTCGCTCTTTGAAGCCAGGGCAGATCCGACGCACCTCTGTTTGACTCCGGTGGAGTGAGAGTGTTCTGCCAAGGACTAGAATAACAATGACCTCCCGGGGGAGAGTGAGCCGTAGCCCCTTTTCGCTTTAAGGCGCTCTGCAGGCCCCCCGCTAGTGGAGGTGTTGCTCGATCCTGGCGGACCTTCACTCCTACGCCTCCTGCATGCTTGTTAGGCGGCACAGATGGGTTCCGTTGTCCGCCACTGCAGAAACGGGGAACACTTGAAATTCCTGTCATGCTGCTGCCCCGAGTTTGCATGCTCTGATGTGGCCGATTTGCCTGGCTATCACCGAGGGGCGGGTTGGAGGGGTGGGGAAGGGGGTACCGGAGACTGAGTGGGTATTCTGAAAGCATCGCTGTGACACTCAGTGGAGATGCTGAGGGCGTAATGTTTATGCTTTTGAAATGTGCTTGTGTATCACAGTAAAACTGCTTTACTTTAACTTTCAACACACATATAAACTGATATATATGATACACTGTTCATCAAAAGTTTGGTGCCCTTGTGATTTTTTTCAAAGTACCTGTATTGATCCATTATTTGCTTTTTAAATAAGTCTTCATTTAAGAGAAACGATTACTGAAAAGGTTTCACTTAGCATTAATGAACCTTGTATTCACATTTTCTGTGTCTTCAACACTGAGCTTCAAAGTAGGCGTTTCTAATAAAGTGGCCAGTGGGTGGAAGTACAAGGTATGTGTTTCTAATAAAGTGGCCAGTGGGTGGAAGTACAAGGTAGGTGTTTCTATTAAAGTGGCCAGTGGGTGGAAGTACAAGGTAGGTGTTTCTAATAAAGTGGCCAGTGGGTGGAAGTACAAGGTAGGTGTTTCTAATAAAGTGGCCAGTGAGTGGAAGTACAAGGTAGGTGTTTCTATTAAAGTGGCCAGTGGGTGGAAGTACAAGGTATGTGTTTCTAATAAAGTGGCCAGTGGGTGGAAGTACAAGGTAGGTGTTTCTATTAAAGTGGCCAGTGGGTGGAAGTACAAGGTAGGTGTTTCTAATAAAGTGGCCAGTGGGTGGAAGTACAAGGTAGGTGTTTCTAATAAAGTGGCCAGTGGGTGGAAGTACAAGGTAGGTGTTTCTAATAAAGTGGCCAGTGGGTGGAAGTACAAGGTAGGTGTTTCTATTAAAGTGGCCAGTGGGTGGAAGTACAAGGTAGGTGTTTCTAATAAAGTGGCCAGTGGGTGGAAGTACAAGGTAGGTGTTTCTAATAAAGTGGCCAGTGGGTGGAAGTACAAGGTAGGTGTTTCTATTAAAGTGGCCAGTGAGTGGAAGTACAAGGTAGGTGTTTCTAATAAAGTGGCCAGTGGGTGGAAGTACAAGGTAGGTGTTTCTAATAAAGTGGCCAGTGAGTGGAAGTACAAGGTAGGTGTTTCTATTAAAGTGGCCAGTGGGTGGAAGTACAAGGTAGTTGTTTCTAATAAAGTGGCCAGTGGGTGGAAGTACAAGGTAGGTGTTTCTAATAAAGTGGCCAGTGAGTGGAAGTACAAGGTAGGTGTTTCTAATAAAGTGGCCAGTGAGTGGAAGCATAAGGTAGGTGTTTCTAATAAAGTGGCCAGTGAGTGGAAGCACAAGGTAGGTGTTTCTAATAAAGTGGCCAGTGAGTGGAAGTACAAGGTAGGTGTTTCTATTAAAGTGGCCAGTGGGTGGAAGTACAAGGTAGGTGTTTCTAATAAAGTGGCCAGTGGGTGGAAGTACAAGGTAGGTGTTTCTAATAAAGTGGCCAGTGAGTGGAAGTACAAGGTAGGTGTTTCTAATAAAGTGGCCAGTGGGTGGAAGTACAAGGTAGGTGTTTCTATTAAAGTGGCCAGTTAGTTGGCCAGATCTATAAGTGCTACTGCATTGTGCTTCTGCTCACCCTCTATGAACCAGTTAAACAAAACCATGAATCATTACATCGCTGTTGAGGGAAATCAATCATCCAGCGAATCCTGTGAGAAGTGTAGCAGCAAGTATAACGAGAAAAGAACTGAGCACATCATCAATATACACGACTGTTCCCACAACTACAATTAGCAGTCGGAGAGAAGAGAAACAGAAGAGCGACTTGAGTGCAGTAGCTTTGACGTTGCTTGAGCAGCTTCAGTAGGATTGACATATGAACCAGGCTGGAGTGCGTTAGCCCAGGTTTCGATGCTAATCTTCACCTTTTGGCTCAGTGCAAGCGATCGTATGGGCGAAGGGCGGGTTCAGAGAAAGTTCACCCATGAAGGAGATAAAGCGGACGGGTAATTAGATAGGGCTAAACCCTGCCCTGGCCTGCAAAAAATGTCAGTGCTGCTTTTTCCTGACCGCTTCTGACAGCTCTTTGAACACAGACTATGAATAGACCTGCAAAACATGGACATCTAATGCGTACAAGTGTCCTCCGGTGGGAGAGAGGGGAAGAGCTGGGTTTTAAACGCCGTCCATGCATCTTCACTCACATACTGCTGATCAAGCCTGTAAGCGACAGCACTGTAGAGGAAACGCATTGATTTTACACCAGTGATTCACTGAATCGTGTCATCTATGAGTGTTTTACTGCACTAGCTGTGAAGAATCATCAGGGTGTCAATGTAGGACTCGGAGTCTATCAAACACATATAAGAGCGATGTTGGCCGGCCGATGTTCAGCGATAAATCTTTTATTGGTTGTCGATTTTGTCTTTCATGAACACCTGCACTAACGCCAGAGTTACACCTGTGCAGTAATAATGATAAATCTGAACTTAATTATGTTCTAAATGTCTGCATAGCTCAGTGTGTGAGGTGTGAACTGAGAGACTCAGGGTGGGTTTGGTGTGAAACGGTTCAGACGTCTTTACAGTGGTGGTGATGGGAACCAGGCGTTGCCATGACTACAACACAGATATAGACACTTTATTGACCATCCAGAACCACCAGAGAACCTACACGAGTCTTCTGAGCTTATATGGAATGTTGATGATGGAAAACCGTGGAAAATCTGAGATAATAAGGGGACTGTGTTGTCTCACAACACGCTGCATGTAATCGTCCACCATGAATGAACTCCAGTTTTTAGGACTATCAAATGACCAAAAGAATCACAGTTAATTGCATTTCTGTTATTTGACCCTAAAGGAAGATTTATTTTCATTCTAAAAGCAGTGCAGTTGTGTTATGCTATATGGGTGGATACCATACATATCAAATATACAGTCAGTGAGTGTATTTATCACACATATTATATATACATTTAGTGTATATACAACCTCATTTCCAAGCACATTCACACGCATATGAATTTGAGCAACATCCCATTCCTAATCCATAGGGTTTTATATGATGTCGGCCCACCCTTTGCAGCTATAACAGCTTCAGCTCTTCTGGGAAGGCTTTCCACAAGGGTTAGGAGTGTTTATGGGAATTTCTGACCGTTCTTCCAGAAGCGCATTTGTGAGGTCAGACGCTGATGTTGGACGAGAAGGCCTGGCTCACAGTCTCCGCTCTAATTCATCCCAAAGGTGGTCTATGGGGTTGAGGTCAGGACTCTGTGCAGGCCAGTCAAGTTCTTCTACACCAAACTGGCTCATCCACGTCTTTATGGACCTGCTTTGTGCACTGGTGGGCAGTCATGTTGGAACAGGAAGGGGTCGTTCCCAAACTGTTCCCACAAAGTTGGGAGCAGGAAATTGTCCAGAATCTCTTGGTGCTGAAGCTTTAAGAGTTCCTTTCACTGGAACTAAGGGGCCGAGCCCAACTCCTGAAAAACACCCCACACCATAATGAAATGAAATTGACTGAGCTGCTGAGAGTGACCCATTCACGGAAGTGATTAGAACACCTGAACTCAATGACTTGGATGGGTGACTAAATACTTTTGGCAATATAGTGCAGCTGTGTAAAAAGTCGCCATACAGTTTTGAATCCTACTCTTTTAGCAGATGTATGCTGGCTGACGCCAGAATGTTTTGCACTTTGCAGTGTTTTTGTTTCCATTTGCTTCTTTCATTAGTGACCTGTTTCTGTCAGCAAGGCAGGTGCTGGCTGGATGTTGTTATGCATATAAAAATGCACATATTTATGTCAAAATGTACAAATATACTCACTGTCCTCTTTCTCACCATCTCTGGGCACTGAGTGTAACAGAATGCCAGAACAGTGCCATCATAACTCACTCCCGAATGTGTGAGATACAGGAGCCAATTACAATCACCTTAAACAGAGGTCTCATTTCCATAGACCAGAACACCTTCATGGACCTCATCACCTTCATGGATCAAAACACCTTTACAGATTCCAACAGCTTCATATGTCAGATCATCTTTCTATACAGCAAGCAAGCAAAATTTATTTATATAGCGCTTTTTACAACAGGTGTTGTCACAAAGCAGCTTTACAGAACAATCAGTATTACAGAGAGAAGAGAAAAGAAGAAAGAAAATCCGGGTCCGAACCCCCATGAGCGTCGCCAGCGGCGGTGGCAAGGAAAAACTCCCTAAAAGAGGAAGAAACCTTGAGAGGAACCAAGACTCAGAAGGGGAACCCGTCCTCCTCTGGTCGACACCGGATAGCAAACATTATTAGTATGAAGTTTTATAGTAAAGTGGGGAAGAGAAGATCTGAGGGTGAGGACTGCACAGCGCTGTACAGCAAGAAGCTCAGTGGTGGTCAAACCGGTCCAGAAGGCTGGTGAGCAGCGGCACCAATCAAGGCAGTAGAGGCAACAGCATCAGGCGCACAGGATGGGCAGCTGATCAGCTCGGCAGAGAAAGGAGAAGAAAAAAACAGAGTTAGTACTGTAAAGAGTGACTGACCACAGATTACAGTAAAACAGAGCAGTGTGGACTCCAGCAGGTCTAGACCTGACAAGGAAGACTAATCACCAAATGCTTGACTGTACAAATAAGTTTTTAGCCTAGACTTAAAGATTGGGGCTGTGTCTGATTCCCGAACATTGGCAGGAAGATTATTCCAGAGCTGGGGGGCTTTGTATGAGAAAGCTCTCCCCCCTGATGTAGCTTTATTTATTCTAGGTACCAGTAGTGAGCAGCACCTTGTGATCTAAGTAGGCGTGATGGTTCATAGTGGGAGAGGAGCTCACTCAGGTACTGAGGGGCGAGCCCGTTTAGAGCTTTATAAGTCAGTAATAGAATTTTATAATCAATGCGAAATTTAACTGGTAACCAGTGCAGGGCTGATAAAACTGGACTAATATGGTCAAACTTCCTAGTTCTTGTGAGGACTCTGGCTGCAGCGTTCTGGACTAGCTGAAGCTTGTTAAGGCTTTTGCTGTGACATCCAGACAGCAGGGCATTACAATAATCTAGCCTTGAAGTGATAAATGCATGAACTAGCTTTTCTGCATCCTGTAGAGATAATGAATTTCTTAATTTAGCGATATTGCGGAGATGCAGGAAAGCTGTTCTAGTGATATTAGATATATGTGTGTCAAAAGAGAGATCAGCGTCTATCATGACACCAAGATTTTTAACAGATAGGCTTGATGAAACTGAGAGATTGTTAAGTTTTAGTGTTGAGTTAGACAGTCTGTGTCTGTGTCTGGCTAATTTTGGACCAAGAAGCAGGACCTCTGTTTTATCTGAGTTAAGTAACAGAAAATTATTTGACATCCAATCTTTTATGTCTTTTACACAGTCCTCAATCTTGGCAAGTTTAATTTTATCATCCGGTTTACTTGATATATATAACTGGGTGTCATCTGCATAACAGTGGAAATTTATGCCATGTTTACTGATAATGGTGCCTAGTGGTAGCATATATATTGTAAATAATATAGGTCCTAAAACAGAACCTTGTGGAACACCATAAATTACTTTTGCACGACCAGAACACCTTCAAAGATCAGGACACCTTCACTTACCTAATCACCTTCACAGACCACAACACCTTCATAGATATGAATGCCTTCATAGACCAGAACACCTTTATAGATCAGGATACCTTCATAGATAAGAATGCCTTCACACACCATAACACCTTCATAGATAAGAATGCCTTCACAGACCAGAACGCCTTCATAGATCAAAACACCTTCATAGACCAGAACGCCTTCATAGACTAGAATACCTTCACAGACCAGAACGCCTTCATAGATCAAAACACCTTCATAGACTAGAACACCTTCACAGACCAGAACACCTTCATGGATCAAAACACCTTCATAGACCAGAACACCTTCATAGATCAAAACGCCTTCATAGATCAAAATGCCTTCATAGACCAGAACGCCTTCATAGATCAAAACACCTTCATAGACTAGAACACCTTCACAGACCAGAACACCTTCATAGATCAAAACACCTTCACAGATCAAAACACCTTCATAGACCAGAACACCTTCATAGACTAGAACACCTTCATAGACCAGAACGCCTTCATAGATCAAAACACCTTCATAGACCAGAACGCCTTCATAGATCAAAACACCTTCATAGACCAAAACGCCTTCATAGATCAAAACATGTTCATAGATCAAAACACCTTCATAGACCAGAACGCCTTCATAGACTAGAATACCTTCACAGACCAGAACGCCTTCATAGATCAAAACACCTTCATAGACTAGAACACCTTCACAGACCAGAACACCTTCATGGATCAAAACACCTTCATAGACCAGAACACCTTCATAGATCAAAACGCCTTCATAGATCAAAATGCCTTCATAGACCAGAACGCCTTCATAGATCAAAACACCTTCATAGACTAGAACACCTTCACAGACCAGAACACCTTCATAGATCAAAACACCTTCATAGATCAAAACACCTTCATAGACCAGAACACCTTCATAGACTAGAACACCTTCATAGACCAGAACGCCTTCATAGATCAAAACACCTTCATAGACCAGAACGCCTTCATAGATCAAAACACCTTCATAGACCAGAACGCCTTCATAGATCAAAACATGTTCATAGATCAAAACACCTTCATAGACCAGAACACCTTCATAGACTAGAACACCTTCACAGACCAGAACACCTTCACAGACCAGAACACCTTCATAGATCAAAATGCCTTCATAGATCAAAATGCCTTCATAGACCATAACACCTTCACTGACCCGATCAACTTCATAGACCAGAACACCTTCAGAGATCAGGACACCTTCAATGACCCAATCACCTTCATACACCAGAACACCTTCATGGACCAGAACGCCTTCGTAGATCAGAACGCCTTCATGTTATGAAGAGATGCCTTCATAGACCCATATATCTTCATGCAACTTTTTCCTACCAAAGACTAAAACAACAAAGGTTCTGTTTGTGCCTAATATGCAAACGAAAGTGAGTGAGGAACCCTGAGGGAACGATTCTGATGTGATTAGGAAAGAAAGAGACTATCTCTCACTGAGAGGAGCATAGCAGTATAACCACGTTTAAACACCATATACAGGCTAAATGCAGACACATACAGGCCAATGTGCTGTTTATAACTTTAAATGAAAATAATGCGAAACCCAGTATGAATATGAAACCCACCATACATGAGTCTCCACCTTAACCTGTGTCTGAAACAGCCTTGTTTCATGTTTCATGTTAAAAAACTAAATGTTTTAATTAGGCTGGTAATGGGATGAACTAAGCACTCTCAGTTTTAACCATTCCCCGAGTCCGGATCCAGACGCTGTCCCATGCATTACGATGAGCACTGAGACTCGAGTGAGTGACGCCACACAGGAGAGGGATGAGTTGAAGTTGAGGTTCAGACTGACACTCGACTCTGTTTGCTAGTTGATCAGTTAAGGGAAGAACAGCAGGACAGATGTTAGGTAGATAAAGTTAGCTGTAGGAAAAACATCTGCAAGCTTTTCACATGAATGTAAAACCCCCAGGTGAGCAAGCCAGGGGCGCCAGTGGCAAGGAGAACCTCCCTCAGAGCTGAAGAAGAAACCTTGGGAGGAACCAGGCTCACCAGGGGGGAACTATGTAATGTCAGTTGGCTGATCTAGAAGATCATCAGTCTCTCGCATGTCGTTAGCCTAAAATGATCTATCTATCTATCTATCTATCTATCTATCTATCTATCTATCTATCTATCTATCTATCTATCTATCTATCTATCTATCTATCTATCTGTCTGTCTGTCTGTCTGTCTGTCTGTCTGTCTGTCTGTCTGTCAGGCTATCTATCTATCTGTCTGTCTGTCTGTCTGTCTGTCTGTCTGTCTATCTCTTTATCTGTCTGTCTGTCTGTCTGTCTGTCTGTCTGTCTGTCTCATTAGGAATAGCTGTTGTATGACTAACATTGTCCTGATCTGGAGAATCACTGCATTCCTTGTTAGGACAGGTGCCTGAAAACATGTGATAATTATCCTTTGCAACAACTACAGATGCGGTTTCTCTAGATAAGTTGCAAAAAACAGCCTGATTAACTTTTACAGTACGTGTGTCTGAGCATGTGCGACAGATTATAACAGATTTATGACACACAATACAACTTTCCCCATCCAACAAACAGGCGTGAGTGTATTACAGCGCTCAGACCTTCACTGAAAACCTCTTTTATTATATCGCTTTCACTTTCCAGCAGTTGCAGGCAAACAGTTCAGGAAGTCGGCGGTGCTGCAGGATCCTCACCAAACCCACCGCCCTGCGTCCTCTGAGTGGCCTCACTTTAATCTGCCCATTTCTGCTCCACTGAAGTGTCAGGATCCTCTTCCCTTGAGTGAAGTGTGACCTGACAGAGGCAGAGCAACCAGCAGAGCTGACCGTTAGCCTGACAGCGCACACACACCGAGATAATATGAACCGTCAGAGCAAACCCAGCCACGGTCGGCTGGACATCCACAGAGAACGACAGTACGAAGAAACAGGGTTCTAGGAACCATAAGCTGCGCCTGACACCCTGACCCCACTACTGAAGGCTGAGGCACTACGGGTGTCCAGCCACCCTGATATTTGCAGTTTTTAATCAGAGAAAAAGTATCTGCAAATTTTACCGTCACTATGTTACATCCTGTACGCTATTATACACTCTCAGAAATAAAGGCACTAAACCGTCACTGGGGCAGTCCCCCTCTTATCACTGGGGTGGAACCCTCAGTGCCTTCAGTCAGGGAGCATAACTGAACCATAATCCACTGAAATGATCTGTTCTAAGCTGGACTGACTCCACACACCCCGCCTCGCCTCGCCTCCAGGCTTTTACTCTACTGCTCTGTTTTAAAACATTCGGTTATGAAAAGGAACAAATACCAACTTTTCACCTGGAGAACCTGATTTAAGCTCCACATCGCTTCTTGGCTTTTTGGCTAAGATCAAGTTTAGTATCTGTTCTTATCAGTTTAATATCTCCTCTATTTGACTGTACATTAAATAGACTTTTAGAAGGGGGAGATGGAAGACGGGCTTGAGGGGTTATGGAAAGGTAGAAACACCAACTTTTCACCTGGAGGAACTGATTTAAGCTCCACAATCAGACCTTAGAACCACTGCTGGAGCTTGGAGGGAACATCTACACTGTTTGCACCTTGATTAAAGAACAATGTACCTGAACAGAACCTTCGTTTCTAACAGTGTAATGTGTTGCAGCCAATTCCTGTTTCGCACCTGTTATGTTGTCTTGTTTACATCGTTTCTAATCTAATTAACCGTTGCTCCGCCTGTTTTTCCCCGTTCTGTAGTATAATATACTAGTATTACTAGTATATACTAGTATACAGTATTTTATACTAACGCTGTTTGCTATGTGGTGCGCACCAGAGGAGGATGGGTTCTCCCTCTTGCTCTTAGGGAATTTTTCCTTGACGCTGTCTCCCTTGGCGACGCTCATCGGGGCTCGGACCCAGACTTTTCTATAAAGCTGCTTTGTGACAACACCTGCTGTAAATAAACTTCAACTTGACTTGTTTATTTTAGTTGCATCCACTTTGTTGTATTTCCAAGTCAAAATAGCGTAACACATCCTGTACAAGAGGCAAAGTTAAAAAGACATTTTCTGGAAATTTGAATGTCCAAATTTTATTTATTTGGAAAAAAGTAAAATATAAAATGTGCCATAACTTTTATTTTTCCCCCCTAATATGTCAAATTAAGTAATTGTGTATTAGAACATGTAGACGTGTGTTCTCTGTAGAGGGCGTGTTCACTTAAATCACTTTTGATTGGGGCGCTCAAACTTTTGCATCCCATTGTATTTAAAGGCTGTTACACTCAGACAGTGCAAACGGTGCAGCTAGCTAGGTGGCTAATTAGCTCACCAAGGTACCCACTCAGATGTAATTGAATCAAAAGTATCTGATGAATATTTTCCAGCCGGAAGGCTCAGGGTGGCATGTTTACCTTCTTCTGAAGTGCCCCCTAGTGGCCGTTCTGCCAGTAGAACACACACATACACACACGCATACACACATCATCTAAACCGCTTATCCTTCTGGGTCGTGGTGGGGAGCTGGAGCCTATCCCAGCTGGCATTGGGTGGAAGGCAGGATACACTCTGGACTGGTCGCCAGTCCATCGCAGGGCAGTAGAATAGAAATGGAATATTTTGAACTGTTAAAAAATAAAATATTTGTTTCTTGTAATTTTGTTTTGTCTGTTTGTGAAATGTTGAGCTGTTAATAAGCAATAATTGATTACGGGGGAGGGGTGAGAACCCACTGCTGTGAAAAGCAATTCACACCTCTTGGCAAATACAGCTGTGCCGAGATAAACATCTGCAGCTTTCTTCATATCAAACAGTCCAGCTTAAGTATAAAATTGTGTAGCTCAGCTGAAGGAACTGTGAAAAAGGGTCAACCACAGCATTGAGATGTCGCTCCTCTATGAGGAGGCGGCAAAAGAGAAATAACAATTATGAAAAGCTGTCAAACTATACGACATATACAAGTCGGCCCTGTCCCATTTCCCCTTGTTTTGGAGTGTTGCCCCTTGTTCCTGAGCTACAGGGCAGTGGTTGAGATCTTCCTCTGAAATGAGCCCCTCTAATAAAAGAGCATCACTTCATTAACGGCTACCAGCGCCGCTCTGTAGGCGACCCTGCCCGTCTGCAGGGACAGCAGAGGAGGGGAAAGTTCAGCTCCTCACTGCTGGGCTTTAGTTACATTTAGGGATCATACGCCTTCAAAGAGGGGGGCAGTTATTTATTATCACCCCCCCTAATTCTTCAGTGATGTGAAGCTGAAGTCGGATATTCTCCAGATTCTTGCTCTAATTTTCCCGTTCCACCTTAAATGGAGCAAGAGTTACGTTCTTGCACTTCAGACATCAGAACTGCTGGATTATTTAAGGTGGAACAGGAAAGTTAGCGAGCTAGCTACCGAGACCTTAGCTACATTGGCAATTTTATATGATTATTATGAAAAACGACCAGAGTAAACAACATTAAACTAAGATAAAAATAGATTTTAACAGAGAAAATTCTCACATTCTCACATTAGAGCCTCTGAAAAACCTCCATTTGGAGGCCCATGTAGGCCCAGGACACCCCACCCCTAGACACGAACTCACCAAACAGAGGGGTAGGGCTAAGTGGTAGCAGTGAGGGGTGAAATGGGACTGGGCCTTATTCAGATTTCTCTTAGCTATTACTTATTACGTACTGCAGCTCAAAGTGACGGCTTAAAAATCTTGAAAATATTTGGGTAATTTGCACAAAACTGTAATTAAGTAGTTAATTAAGTAGTAGTGTAATTAAGTAGCTCGATTGAAGCCGAATATGGTACACCAGCAAGTTAAATTATTTATTTATTTATTTATTGGGTCATTTTTAACCTTAATCATGTCACCGCAATGCACCTTCACCTCTGTTTCTCATTATCCATATTTATAATTACATTGATGAGAAAAAGCAGTTTGGGAACAAACGTTTAGAACTTTGATCTCGACCTCCAGACATTTCTGGACTGCCCAGAGTTTCCAAAAGCTCAGAGATGAATAAACACCGAGAGTTTCAGCCACATTTGGAGAAACAAGCAGACCAGATTGAAGAAATACGGAGGCATCAGTTATGGGTCATGTGTCCATATATGAGGTCATTCTTTCAAGCAAGAAAGATTTGGTCAAGTTCTGCCATGCAGAAGAATTAGATTAAAGCCCAGGCTTAAAATCCAATTAGAGAAGCAAACAGCGGAATCGCCGTCTTGATTAAGCACGTTAATTGTGGGCTGGATTGAGGATAAAGGGAGACGTGGAAGACGTATAACGGGATTATGTGTTCAAAATATTGCAGAAAAGCAATTATAATCCACCGCAGTTACAGAAGAAAATGCTGTAATCAGATTAGAGATACTTTCACAAAATAAGGTGATTACTTGTGGGATTACATTTTATAAAGCAGTCGATGTGAAGATGCTTCATGCAGCCTGATTCAGCTCGGGAGAAAACACAGAGAAGAGACTTTCACTGGATGCTTAATGTGGTTTCTTTGTCAACTAGGCTTAAAAGCAATAATGAAAAAAACCACTAAGAGGAACCAAGATTCAAAAGGAGAACCTCCCTAAAATCACGAGGAACAACCAGCGACAGGAACCAAGACTAAAAAGAAGAAACTTCTGAAATAGTATGAGGAAGAACCACTGAGATGATCCATGACTCAACAGGAGAAGGTCCTGAAAATGAACCTCTGAGAACAACCAAAGATGTTTCGAAACAACTTGAGGAACAACCACTCAAAGGAGCAAAGACTAAAAAATAGAAACTCAAAAAGCATGAAGAACCACTAAAAGGAACCAAGATTCAAAAGACATTTACAACTAGCATGGGGAGGAACCACTGAAAAGAACCAAGACTCAACAGGAGAAGCTCTCTAAGGTCATGAGAGGAACCAAAGCTCCAAATAATTTTCCAAACAGCATGAGGAAGAATCACTGAAAGGGATGAAACCCAAAATGGAGAACCTCCCTAAGAGCTTGAAGAACAACACTGAGAGGAGCCAAGACTCAACAGGAGAAGCTCCTGTAGACCATAAGGAAGAACCACTGAGAGGAACCTTAGGGAATTATTACTAAAACACAGAGTTTTGTAAGAGGACATAGACTATATATTGTCTGCCTTCACACTCGTATGAAAGTTAGTGACATCCCATTCTTAATCCATAGGGTTTAATATGATGTCGGCCCACCCTTTGCAGCTATAACAGCTTCAACTCTTCTGGGAAGGCTTTCCGCAAGGGTTAGGAGTGTTTATGGGAATTTACAGTCTCCATTGTAATTCATCCCAAAGGTGTTCTATGGGGTTGAGGTCAGGACTCTGTGCAGGCCAGTCAAGTTCTTCCACACCAAACTGGCTCATCCATGTCTTTATGGACCTGCTTTGTGCACTGGTGTGCAGTCATGGTGGAGCAGGAAGGGGCCGTCCCCAAACTGTTCCCACAAAGTTGGGAGCATGAAATTGTCCAGAATCTCTTGGTGCTGAAGCTTTAAGAGCTCCTTTCACTGGAACTAAGGGGCCGAGCCCAACTCCTGAAAAACACCCCCACACCATGATCCCCCCTCCACCAAACTTTACACTCGGCACAATGCAGTCAGACAAGTACCGTCTCCTGGCAACCACCAAACCCAGACTCGTCCATCGGATTTCCAGACGGAGAAGCGTGATTGGTCACTCCAGAGAACACGTCTCCACTGCTCTAGAGTCCAGTGGCGGCGCTTTACACCACTGCATTCCACGCTTTGCATTGCGCTTGGTGATGTAAGGCTTGGATGCAGCTGCTCGGCCATGGAAACCCATTCCATGAAGCTCTCTACGCTGTTCTTGAGCTGATCTGAAGGCCACATGAAGTTTGGAGGTCTGTAGTGATTGACTCTGCAGAAAGTCGGTGACCTCTGCGCACTCTGCCCCTCAGCATCCGCTGACCGCTCTGTCATTTTACGTGGCTGACCACTTCGTGGCTGAGTTGCTGTCGTTCCCAATCGCTTCCACTTTGTTATAATCCCACTGACAGTGGACTGTGGAATATTTAGTAGTGAGGAAATTTCACGACTGGACTTGCTGCACAGGTGGCGTCCGATCACGGTACCACGCTGGAATTCACTGAGCTCCTGAGAGCGACCCATTCTTTCACTAATGTCTGTAGAAGCAGTCTGCAGGCCTAGGGGCTCGGCTTTATACACCTGTGGCCATGGAAGTGACTGGAACACCTGAATTCTGTGATGAGGATGGGTGAGTGAAAACTTTTTGAAATACAGTGTATTTGTGATGGATTTGGTAGCTGTATATAATAACCCATGAGTCATCAGTAATGTCACAACTGCCCAGCAGTCATTACAGTATAAAGTCATTATCATTAGTTTTTTAGATAATTTTTCAGCTTATTGCTCATCCTTATTTCAGCGAGTTTCATAATGAGATTGTAGCAAGTCAAAAGCCTGTATTATGTGTGCGAGCATATTACACGAGCCAGTGTAATTATACATATTCTGCGTCTTTAACAGGTTCCTATTACAGTAATGAAGCTCACAATAGCCACATATAGACTTACAGGCCCATTTAATGGAGCTATACGACGAAGTCTGTGGGATGAATGTACTTCTTTAAGGGTGGCTGCAGAAACGGCTGCGTTTCCACGTGACGCTTTCAGAATTTATTCCGCACTTTCTGGAGATGGTTATAAAATCTCTGAGCAGAGATAATTACAGAAGGTGGATGAAATCGTTCACGCATCGGGCAGACAAAAGCACGGCGGCCGAAATGTAATGGGCGAGAGAGCGACACATTTAATTTGTCATAACTGATACAGGTAATAGGATGTTGAAGGTGTGCTGTAATATTCCAGAGGTTATTCTCTTCCAATTCTTTTTTCATTTTTTCATCTCCCTTCTTCAAACTCCCGAACAGCTCCGCCTGTTCATTACACATGCTTCCCATATAATAATGACGAGCAGCGCACGAAGACCTTTAAAGATGCTTAATAAACTTTACGATTGTCACTCTCATGAATATTGATTGCATTTGCATAATGAATGGTTTACTGACTGCAGGGGAAATGCACAATTTGTGATTAGTGGACCATAAGTACACTCAAATCAACTCAACTGGTCAATACTGCTGCACTAAATTATTCCCTCACCGACGAGTGGAGTCGGATCAAATGCTTCCCTCCATGTTTTAGAGCTGAAGCAGACAGTACAGTGTCCAGTAACTGCTCTTCTGAGTGTAGAGTCAGACTTGGGGCTAGTTTGGGTTAATATACGTGACACTGATTGTCCACTATATAGTTATTGTGTTTGTTTTCATATATTTTCAGGGGGGAAAAAAATCAGCACCTGTAGTAAAACCACTGAAAAACAAGACTAACATTCAGCACCAACAAAATTGTGTAATAAAGACAAAAGAAAGAAAAAAATTACTATATATATATAGTTTTTCAGTTTTTATCATAATTTCACAAAATGCCTGTTGTCCTTTATATTGTGTGTGAATTTCATGATGAATTTACCAAAAGAAATTAAATTGACTTCCATATAATTGTATATATATATATATATATATATATATATATATATATATATATATATATATATATATATATATATATATATATATATATATATTTATTTATATATATATATATATATATGTGTGTGTGTGTGTGTGTGTGTGTATATGTGTGTGTGTCGCTGCTGTTGGCACAAAACCTTGTAGCTTCAAAATAGTAACTTTTCAGGAGAAGGAAAAAACCTACTTCACTTTTAATGTAAGTCAATGGAACCAGACGTCTTTTTGGGCTACAAGCCAACAAGCATTTTCAAATAATGGCAAACACTTAAAAATGGCAAAAATGGAGATGCAAGGTTTTGTTCTGACTGCAGCAATATGTATATATATATATAATGGCAAGACAAACAGGAAATATTGAATGAACATTGGTATATATGGAATGACCCTTTATAAACGAGGATCAAACACTGAGATAAAAAAATGAATAATATAATTCACAAAATGTTTTTTTCAGACCGAGAGCGATTTTTGGGGTTGAGTGTGTTGTAGAATTGCCCCCCAACACACAAACACACACACACACACACACACACACAGACGCACACACACTCTTACTAAACAGACTGTTTATGTTGTTGCTCTTTAGTTACACTGTATGCATTAAGTGTATTATTTTATGTGTAGCTCAGAGGTAGTGAGAGTGCGCATACTGGTCACGTATCACAGTTCCCTTCCTTTAAGCTCCACCTGGAGTTTGTTAATACTCATTTATTGATACACAGATTTTGTTGGCCATCCTCAACCCTTCAACAGCAACATTCATTCAGGATATATCAATGTTCACTATATATATATATGTATATATTGCTGTTGTCAGAAGAAAACCTTGTTGTTTTGTTGTTTTTCAGCTTTTGATATAGTCTGAAAATGCATGTTATTACACATTGTGTGTAAATTTCATGATGACTGGACCAAAAGAAACAACCCAAAATGACTTGGAAAGACGTCTGGTTCCATTGACTTGCATTAAAAGTAAAGCAGACTTTTCCCTTCTCCTGTAGAGTTACCATTTTGGAGATACAAGGTTTTCTTCCAACACCAGCGATAAATACATAATATGTATGTAAGATGTGTGTTTGTGCTTGTGATAGGGACACTTGATTATTGGATTTATTGATATAAATACGGGGCATATATTTGACTCTAGATCCTTTGACACTGTATTAATGGTTTTAGTGTGTGTGTGTGTGTGTGTGTGTGTGTGTGTGTGTGTGTGTGTGCGTGTGTTGAGGCGTAATGCACATCTGGGAGTTAATTTATTCAGGGTTTAGTAATTTTGCTGCTAATCTTTTAGTAAGATTAGTTGTAAGTGTAATATCCTTCCTCTGTGAGTCATGAAAGTACGTCAGTGAACAGATGGACACGATTACAGCAGATTAACATTATAATGTGAGCACTACAAACAGCGCAGTGATGCTAATGCTCCAAACGGACTTCAGGAACCCTGTAGTCAAATGGACAAGACACTCCAGTGGGAGCTTTAATAACAAACAAAAAACTCACGTAATAACTGGACTTTCAGCTCAGTGACGACTACAATGACAAAAATAATAATAATAATAATGAATCTCTCCCTCTCTCTTTATATATATATATATATATATATATATATATATATATATAAAATAAAATGAAAAAAAAAAACCAATAATAGTAACAACAAGTCTGTTCTACAGTTTCTCATTAGGCTGAATGAATAACCGACTCTAAATGTAGGTATTGTGATATAAACCGAGTCCGTTCTACAGTTTCTCATTAGGCTGAATGAATAACCGACTCTAAATGTAGGTATTGTGATATAAACCGAGTCCGTTCTACAGTTTCTCATTAGACTGAATGAATAACCGGCTCTAAATGTAGGTATTGTGATATAAACCGAGTCCGTTCTACAGTTTCTCATTAGACTGAATGAATAACCGGCTCTAAATGTAGGTATTGTGATATAAACTGAGTCCGTTCTACAGTTTCTCATTAGGCTGAATGAATAACCGACTCTAAATGTAGGTATTGTGATATAAACCGAGTCCGTTCTACAGTTTCTCATTAGGCTGAATGAATAACCGACTCTAAATGTAGGTATTGTGATATAAACCGAGTCCGTTCTACAGTTTCTCATTAGGCTGAATGAATAACCGACTCTAAATGTAGGTATTGTGATATAAACCGAGTCTGTTCTACAGTTTCTCATTAGACTGAATGAATAACCGACTCTAAATGTAGGTATTGTGATATAAACTGAGTCTGTTCTACAGTGTTTTGTCCATACTCACATCAGTAGCTCTGAGATAACATATTTCTACATGGAGCTTGGATTTAATTATCGAGCTGTTTGACAGATCTATGAGATAAAGCTGTATAGCCAAACTTTTGATGGCCAGTGTAATAAAACTCACGCTGCACAGACTAGATCTTTAGTATTTGAGGCTGAACTAGACTGGCATCTAACTGCT
This sequence comes from Pygocentrus nattereri, assembly GCF_015220715.1. NCBI lineage: Eukaryota > Metazoa > Chordata > Actinopteri > Characiformes > Serrasalmidae > Pygocentrus > Pygocentrus nattereri. The sequence continues at coordinate 42,558,193 of NC_051220.1, read as the reverse complement.
TCCCTGCTTGGAGAAATATCTGCTAATGCCTCTCTAATGCTGATAAATGATGAGGCTTGGGCTGAGGGCCGACGCTTCGCTTTTCTCAGCGAGCCTCGGCTTCTAGATTATTCCCACCGCTGCCACAGGCGCCGAGCAGCATGCCGGAGATGGCGGAAAAACAGATTACGAGAGAGGTCTCATTGCGATATCGATATGCACGGCACGTCTGCTTTAACCAAACAAGATAAAGGTTAACTCAATTCATCACTCGCATGTAGAGATCATTAATATGTATATTCTTATCCATGGCAAAGTGGGCTTCAGATTGGATGAATCAATTATCATCCATGGAGCATGCAGCAGTGTGTTTACTCAGCAAGTCATATGGTGCTTTTCACCAGAACAAGCAAACAAGCAATTTCAGGACACGGCCAGAAGATGTCCTCCAGTTTCTAAAGCTGTAGACTCAAAACTCAAATTCATGCACGTGGACCTCAAAAGTAGTCGACCAGCCAGGACAGGTTTGGTGTCTGAACTTAACCTCTTTAGTTTCTGCACTGGAAGTCTGAAGCTAATGTAGCTAACAAGTAATAAGCATTAAACCCTAATGCTGCCTACAAAGCCAGAAATGGACCAGCCCCTACTGACTTGATGGCAATGGTGAAATCTGGAACTGGACCACGAGCCCTTCGAGCTTCGAGTGCAGCTCGGCTTGACCCGCCATCCTTCAAGGCGCGTGGAAGACGAGCGTCGGGAATGTTCTCTGTACTGGAGCCCAGGTGGGGGAATGAACTCCCACTGGCTGTCCGAACAGCAGAGCCTCTCACGGTCTTCAAACTCAGACTGAAGACCGTCTGTTTACACAGCTCTTAAATCAGCGCTGAATTATAAGCTGCACTTATATATATTTTATTGTATTGCACTGTGTATTGTAGTGTAGTTTATTGTATTGCATTGAATGGCACAGAGTTCTGTGTTCAGCTCTGCTCCTTTTCTCTCTGTATCTACAGTGACTGTGTTTCTATCAGTATCTGAGCTCAGGACCGTCTCTCTAACCTACTGGTAACTAGAGATACTTTCTCTAGACAGACAGAGCTCTTCTTGTAAGTCGCTCTGGATAAGAGCTTCTGCTAAACGCTGTAAATGTAAATGTAATAAAATCTTATGAATGAAATGAAATTACATGGCACTAACTGCATCAAATTTTAATTTATTTTAAATTGACTTACTTTTGTGGTTCCTGGCAAAAGTACAGCCAAAATTCAGGCTTCAGGATCACTTCTACTGTTTTGAGCCATGTTTATAGACAGTAGCGAACCATGACTGTTACAGCTAGGCCTTCAGTTCAGGCCACAAATGGCAAAAGTCAATGAAAAAATTAGGAAACCGTCCAACTGTACGCTAATGCTTATGCCTTCTAGTGCCCCTATGGGACTCTAGTAGTAGATTAACACTAAGCTATCCACAGAAATCATTCAGGGCTTCAAGTTTTTAGATAACAGGTTGGAATACAGTTGGAAACCGCATAAGCAAGTCTATTAGAGATTACTTAACAACTCCACCCAGTTTGAGGTGAGCGTGCGGTGATTTAGGCCTACAGTCAGCATCTTACTAGTCCAACGCTACTGAACTACACAAGCCATGAGGCTCCAGTGCAAAAGTAAGGAGGCAAACGTCATGCAGTAATATATTCAGGCTAATTCACATTCATCTTAAAAAGAAAAGTGTCAAATTTCGATTTTTCACCGCACAAACTGCCTTTAACCTCTCGCTGCAAGCCTGCGTTATTGTCAGAGTATCATTTTGCTTTGCTGTACGCTGCACTGCGCACGTGTGAGCGGTAATGATGACCCAAACACTAACTTCACATTAACTTTCCTCCAGTGCGGTGCTGCCGGCTCTGAATTGAAAGGCGCTGAAGTGTTAAATAGAACAGTATCACGCCGTTACGCTACATAATGGCCTCGCTGCTTAATCTCGTCTGAGAGCTTGACAGAAAAAATTAGATCCACGATGAAGGAAACTGACTAATGAACTGGATGTGCACACCTTCATACACACACACGCAGTTCCAACCTTCAGCCTGTCGATGGGCCCTGCTCCACATCGGAGGGGGAAGCTTACGAGAAGAAACTCGGTGCATTGACCCAGATTCACTAACCCAGCTGCACTGCGGGCCTGTCTGTCTGTCTGTCTGTCTATCTATCTATCTATCTATCTATCTATCTATCTATCTATCTGTCTGTCTGTCTGTCTGTCTGTCTGTCTGTCTGTCTGTCTGTCTGTCTGGCTATCTATCTATCTATCTATCTATCTATCTATCTATCTATCTATCTATCTATCTATCTATCTATCTATCTATCTGGCTGTCTGTCTGTCTGTCTGTCTGTCTATCTGTCTGTCTGTCTGTCTGTCTGTCTGTCTCTCTATCTATTGGTCTGTCTGTCTACCTGTGTACCTGTCTGTTTGTCTACCTACCTACCTGTCTGTCTATCTATCTATCTATCTATCTATCTATCTATCTATCTATCTATCTATCTATCTATCTATCTATCTATCTATCTATCTGGCTGTCTGTCTGTCTGTCTGTCTATTGGTCTGTCTGTCTACCTGTGTACCTGTCTGTTTGTCTACCTACCTACCTGTCTGTCTGTGTATCTATCTATCTATCTATCTATCTATCTATCTATCTATCTATCTATCTATCTATCTATCTATCTATCTATCTATCTATTTAAAAATGAAAATGACTCAGAAGCCTCAGCAGCTAAATCTCCTCTCAGCTGTGTCCAGTCATCGAGTCCCTCCTTCCCCGTTATTCCAGCTTCCTTTCTTCTCAGGAGCCTCACTTTCAGTTCCTCAAAGAACCTGCAGACACGCCTCCAAAGCTCAGTCTGAGAAGCTGGTTGATGACTTTCTGAAGTGATCAAACCCATTCAGCGGTGCTGAGGTCTGGACTCTGGGGCGGTCAGCACAACATTGAGCTTCTTTGTTTGATGTGTCCATCTCCTTTTCTCAGTGAGGTTCTTCTTGATCAGCTACACGTCCTTTCAGACCCATAGACCCACATATTAGATTCACATTGTCCACTGAGTTAACCTTGTGAGTTCGTTTGCCTTTTAATGGGCTATTTTGTTTACTTTCAGAGGGGCTAGTTGTCTAGATCTAGGCTAGATTGTTTGTCTTTAGTGTGACTTCTTTATTTGTCTGTAATATAACAATTGAATGATACACAGAAACATAAAACCAGTAGAACACTTTCTTGTTTTTTGTGAATTTGATAGGTGAAGTTCCTGACTTCTAGCTACACTCCAGCCATCACATGGATATGTTGAATTTTATCAGCCGCCCCTGATTTCATTTAAGGAAGGATCAGTACTGAAAGGTAGCTAATAATAATAATACTGGCCTTCCTCGTGGAGGGATTAAGAAATGGCTAAACAAAGACAGTCACTACTGATATCTTACTCACTTTACTTATTATGTGTGTGTTTATTCTAATATTAGTGTTTTTCTGAGCAAATAAACACTTACCGCCCAGATAAACAGCTTCTGTGCATATTAAGATTCCTGCAGTAGGTCTTCAGTGTGTATCTGCGCTTTTGGATGTTTGGCTTTGGCACTAATGAGAGTGCTGGATGTTTTCCTTTAATCAGACTGACTGCGTCACCAGGGGAGTCTGACCACAGCTATTTACAAACAACAGAGACATTCTCACAGCCTGGCCCTAAAGATCCACTCTCCCTCTCAGCCCGCGAGCTTTTATTTTTCTTAATTAAATACACAGGATTGATTTCCTGCCCAGTCTGCAGCGGCGATGAAGCCGTGTGCGGTTGTGTTTGGGATGTTAGACGGGGCAGATGAATGGAACGAGGAAAAATCGTAATGAGGCAGCTTGGGGGATCCTTTCCTTTCTCTTGCTTTCTTCTGCTTCAGCTGTCAGAGCGGCAAGATGATTAGAAACGAGGCTAAAATAGTGCAGTTTGCACACTCCCTGACCTCTCTGACCCCACGAAGTCAAGGAATCTACATCCGAACAGATCAAACTCCACTTTGTGCTGTCTTGTATAACAATTATCAACGCATGATAGGATTGCTTGTAAAGGGCTGAGCCATTCTAGGTATTACAGTCAGTTAAAAGGCCCACATTTATCTCCACTCAGCTCAATTCACCTTTATTACCATTACAAACGCACAGGGTTACAGTATAACAAATCACAGTAGGTGCATAAACATAAAGACAGAGACATGATTGCATAAGTACTGGTGGGATAACACACAGTATACACTATATGGCCAAAAGTATGTGGACGCCTGACCATCAAACCAGTATGAGCTTGTTGGACGTCACATTCGAAATCCTTGGACATTATTATGGACTTTTTTGGGACGATTTTTGGAGTGAGTCTGTGTGAATTTGTGCCCATTCAGTCTAAAGAGCATCTGTGAGGTCCAACACTGCTGTTAGACAAGAGGGTCTGGTTCACAATTGACGTTCAAGTTCATGCCAAAGGTGTTCAGTGGGGTTGAGGTCAGGGCTTTGCCCCTGGAGTTTGTCCACACCAAGCTCTACAAACCATGTTTTTATTTAGCTGCTTTGTGCACAGGCGCTCAGTGATGTGAATAAAACCACACAAACATCATGAGTAGGACATCAGAAAAGAAAATAAGAAACATTTTAAATAAAATAAAACGTATGCCCTTTTTGGATTAAAATCACTGCCATGTGACGTGTATTACTGAGTTCTTAAGTCAGCAAAAAGATGCACTATATTGCCAACCGTATTAATTGAATCACTGAGTTCAGGTGTTCCAGTCACTTCCATGGCCACAGGTGTATAAAGCCGAGCCCCTAGGCCTGCAGACTGCTTCTACAGACATTAGTGAAAGAATGGGTCGCTCTCAGGAGCTCAGTGAATTCCAGCGTGGTACCGTGATCGGACGCCACCTGTGCAGCAAGTCCAGTCGTGAAATTTCCTCACTACTAAATATTCCACAGTCCACTGTCAGTGGGATTATAACAAAGTGGAAGAGATTGGGAACGACAGCAACTCAGCCACGAAGCGGTCGGCCACGTAAAATGACAGAGCGGTCAGCGGATGCTGAGGGGCATAGTGTGCAGAGGTCACCAACTTTCTGCAGAGTCAATCACTACAGACCTCCAAACTTCATGTGGCCTTCAGATCAGCTCAAGAACAGCGTAGAGAGCTCCATGGAATGGGTTTCCATGGCCGAGCAGCTGCATCCAAGCCTTACATCACCAAGCGCAATGCAAAGCGTGGAATGCAGTGGAGTAAAGCGCCGCCACTGGACTCTAGAGCGGTGGAGACGTGTTCTCTGGAGTGACCAATCACGCTTCTCCGTCTGGGAATCCGATGGACGAGTCTGGGTTTGGCGGTTGCCAGGAGACGGTACTTGTCTGACTGCATTGTGCCGAGTGTAAAGTTTGGTGGAGGGGGGATCATGGTGTGGGGTTGGTTTTTCAGGAGTTGGGCTCGGCCCCTTAGTTCCAGTGAAAGGAACTCTTAAAGCTTCAGCACCAAGAGATTTTGGACAATTTCATGCTCCCAACTTTGTGGGAACAGTTTGGGGACGGCCCCTTCCTGCTCCAACATGACTGAGCACCAGTGCACAAAGCAGGTCCATAAAGACACGGATGAGCCAGTTTGGTGTGGAAGAACTTGACTGGCCTGCACAGAGTCCTGACCTCAACCCCATAGAACACCTTTGGGATGAATTAGAGCGGAGACTGTGAGCCAGGCCTTCTCGTCCAACATCAGTGGGATTTCTTAATCATCTGAAAATGTTTGTTGGTAATTTTCAAGGCAGAAATGTATCACGTGCCCAGTGACGCACTGCATGGGAAGGAGTATAGGTTTTTACTAGGAGGAGTTTTGGTTGTACTGGGATTTTTTTGGTTGTACTGGGAGGGGTTTTGGTTTTACTGGGAGGGGTTTGTGTTGCACAGGGGGGATAGTTGTAATGAGAGTGGTTTAAGTTGTACTGGGAGGGGTTTTGGTTTTACTGGGAGGGGTTTGTGTTGCGTGGGGTGGGGGGGGTGGGGGGGTGGGTAGTTGTAATGAGAGTGGTTTCAGTTGTACTGGGAGGGGTTTTGGTTGTCGAATGTGTCTATGCTGCTATAACATTGTGGCTCAAATGCGTCTCAGTCCACCTCCTGACGTGGTTTGAGTGATCAGATTTGCATTTCGATGCGGTTTGGCCTCCTCTAGATATCATCCTGATAAGATGCCTGAAGTGACCAGGTTTAAACAGGGTGCTGCTCCTTTTTGGTGAAGTAAGGCATAAAATGTGGGCTGTGTGAAAGTTTGACTTTTTCCGCTCTGTACATCGACTATCTGCCGGTAATCTGATGAGTAACGTTCTGCGCTGTGTTTTGAAGTGTGTTTGCACCTGTAGCAGTGTTTTGAAATTCGACAAGCTTTTGAAGACAGAAAGCTCCTACTTCCTGATTTCTAGATGTCAACACACGTCAGCCGGGATGCCAGGCTGTTTTGGAGGTGAGGGGGTGGAATTCCCAGTTTATTACAATATTATACCAAATTTGATGGAGCACTCAGGAGAATTCATTGTAAATGAACGCAGTGTAGTGGCTGATGAGACTCGAACTACTAGCAGAAAACCGCTGCAGTTTAAATGGAGGAAACTGGGGAGGCTCATGTTTGGTGAAAATGTTCCGGAAACACTGGTTAAAAAAATAAACTTGGCAGATGGGAACATTTTAGACAATCGATAAAAGTCCTTTAAACAGGTATAGAAACTTCACTGCTTACTGGAAGAATTGTTTATTGAAATAAGTATGAATACTAAATGAAACTAATTAACGCTCATGGATTTATGGTGTATTTTTCATATTAAGCCTAAAACCTTTAACCATTGTACAATCACTGTAACACATTCTATTCTATTCTATTCTATTCTATTCTATTCTATTCTATTCTATTCTAACCACACTGTAATCAGACCATAATAATAAAATATATTATTTTCACTTCTATGCTTTTCTGATCTACTCAGATCAGACTGTAATCAGCCAGAAATAACAAAAGTCTATTCTATTCTATTCTATTCTATTCTATTCTATGTAAGGTCTACTCTAGTCTAGTCTACTCTAGTCTAGTCTAGTCTAGTCTAGTCTAGTCTACCAAAATCCAACTTTAATCAGACAACAATAATTCAATATTCTATTCTATTCTATTCTATTCTATTCTATTCTATTCTATTCTATTCTATTCTATTCTAACCACACTGTAATCAGACTATAATAATACAATTATATTATTTTCACCTCTATGCTTTTCTGATCTACTCAAATCAGACTGTAATAAGCCAGAAATAACAAGACAATTCTATTCTATTCTATTTAAGGTCTAGTCTAGTCTAGTCTACCAAAATCCAACTGTAATCAGACAACAATAATTCAATATTCTATTCTGTTCTGTTCTATTCTACTCAAATTATGCTGTAATACGAACAAATAAAAATAATTGTCATGTCTATTATTTTGTATTTTATTCTAATCTTGTCTCAAATCAGACAAAAAGATAACTTGAAAAGGAAATGTACAGTATCTCTATTTGAATCTTCTCATGTTGCTCTGCGTCTTCGCTATGAAGGAAGAAGCCCACAGTGGACACTCTGTCCAGGCATCCGTACTGTATGTGAGTCCCCAGTTGACCACATGACCTGACCGCTCTGTTCCAGACAGTGTGACCTACTCAGACTCATTCAGAGTCCTCCTATAGCACTGCTGCAGGGTCAGTCACAGACACGGTGAACTTTTCACCTCCACGGAGTGCCGGCCGTCTCTAAGGCAGCTGGCATTAACAACAGCTTAACATCCACACTCTTCCCTCCGGCGTCCACCTTAGTTAGTTAGTTCCTGTGTGGTCAGCTGTGGAGGGCAAACATCTTCGGCCAGTCAAATCCAAAATGAGGAAGAAAGAAGAGAGAACCGCCGCGGAGGCTCTCAGACCTTCAGAACTGCAGAATAAAGAAAGACGGATGAGTTTATACTCACACTTCAGGATCTCACTCTCAGCTACAAAACTCTGACTTCACAGTGGATTCTGAATTAGATTAGATTAAGATTAAGTGACCCTCATTAGTCCCACAACGGGGAAATTTCACCTCCGCATTGAACCCAACTGGGCAGCGAAACGCCACATATACACTAATGAACACTCACACTAGGGGGCAGTGAGCACACTTGCCCAGAGCAGTGGGCAGCCCTATCCGCAGCACCCGGGGAGCAGTTGGGGGTTAGGTGTCTTGCTCAAGGGCACCTCAGTCACGTGGCTCTGGGGATTGAACGGGCAACCTTCCGGTCACAGGGCCGGTTCCCTGACCTCCAGCCCACGGCCGCAAATTGTGCATAAATTATGCCACAGATGGTTCTAGATACAACCTTTCTGAAAAGAGTTCTATATAGCACTCAAAAGTTCTTCTATTGTAACAAGCCTGACATTGTAACAAAAGAAGAACCCTTTGTGGTGCTACATAGAACCTCTTTCAACAGGATTCTATATAAAACCATCTGCAGTACGTTCTCCCTCTATGCGAAGAACCTTTTCATGATGCGAAGAACCTTATCCTGCCGAGGGTTCTTTGAATGTTCCTGGTTCTGTATTGGATCATTTTCTTTACTAAAGAACCCTTAAAGAACCCTGTAGGCAGTGTAGATTCTATTGTTATGAAAGTGTGGAGGGTTCTACTATTGTTGATGTCAAGCTTATGATAACCTTTTTGGGTCCTACATTAGAACCCATTTCAAAAAGGTCCTTTATGGAAGCATCTGTATGTCACGAGTGGCCCCTCCCAGTCTGGTCCATGTGCTTTTCGTTTACCTTTTGATCTTACATGTGCTTTTTGTTTTGATCCCATTCCGGCCCCTCGTTTGGTTGCTCCACCCCTGATTGTTCCCACCTGTGTTTCCACCTGTGTCTTGTGATCCCTAGTTAGCCCTCATGTATTTAAGCCCTGTGTGTTTGCCGGTCTTTGTTTGTCGTTAGATGTTTGGCTGGTGTTTGTTCTTTATGTTTGTTTGATCTGTTTTGGATATTGGTGTTCTTAGTCACGTCCATCCTACGCTTGGTATTGATTATTGGAACCTGGACTGGCTCGACCACGACCCTGGATTTCCCCTATGTTTATGAACAGAGGCCTACAGATCAACATAGTAAACGAAAACTTTGGTGAAAAGTCGGTGACCTCTGCGCACTATGCCCCTCAGCATCCGCTGACCGCTCTGTCATTTTACGTGGCCGACCACTTCGTGGCTGAGTTGCGGTCGTTCCCAATCGCTTCCTCTTTGTTATAATCCCACTGACAGTGGACTGTGGAATATTTAGTAGTGAGGAAATTTCACGACTGGACTTGCTGCACAGGTGGCGTCCGATCACGGCACCACGCTGGAATCCACTGAGCTCCTGAGAGCGACCCATTCTTTCACTAATGTCTGTAGAAGCAGTCTGCAGGCCGAGGGGCTCGGCTTTATACACCTGTGGCCATGGAAGTGACCGGAACACCTGAGTTCAGTGATCTGGATGGGTGAGTGAAGACTTTTGGCAATATAGTGTATTTTAGTACTTTTACTCCAGTGGAGGTCTAAAGGGAGGAACTTCTACTTTTACTGGAGGAATATTTTACCTTGGGTGTCTCGACTTTAACTCAAGTACATGGTTTGCATACTTCGTCCAGCACCGCCCACAACCCAGAAGGATAAGTATCTTAAATAGCGTGTGTGTGTGTGTGTGTGTGTGTGTTTCTATTGACCCATTAATCACAAGCTGTTTGCACAATGTAAAGCAGTTTTTAACATATGTAGTTTTTTTTAGTATTAAGTATTAATGTCTTTTTTCTCTGTGCTGAAAGTGCTGAGGCTTGTAGGTACAGATGCCAATATAACTCTTAAAATTTCAATTGCCCCCAAAACTGCTGTGACAAAGAGCAAGGAAAATAAAACCGTTATTATTATTCAGGGCAGTTACCATCTGCACCACAGCGAGTCACGACGGGGCACTCAGGAAATACTGTTTTCACTGTTAAACTGAAGCCTGAGCACTTATGAGGGGCTTAAGGAGGCACTTTTATGGCAAAAGCACTGAAGCAGGTAAAATAGTCCCTATAAAACACGCAAATAACACCTGGAGATGAAGCATCTGTTCATTCTGTTTATTCTAGTCCTCATTTCAGTCCTGTCTGTCCTTATTATCAGCATATTATATTGACTCCTACCACAGGAATTGATCTGATCGTAAGACACCGATGTATTGTTTTTAATTTATGAGCCATTCAGTAACAGTGGGCTTTTAAACTTAGACGGTATGAATGTCAGTTTTATTACAGCAATCTCTAAATCGGGATCTGAATAAGATTTCCATCAAATCGATCAGCATTCCAGGTAAAAATTTCAATTCATTTCACTATAAATCACTTCAGCGAGGAACGTGTTATAATAAAAACCACTCTTCTCAAGTCAAGTCGAGTCAAGAGGCTTTTATTGTCATTCCATCTCTGTACAGGTACACAGTGGAGTGAAATCACGTTCCTCCAGGAACATCACGGAGCAACACGGAACACAAAGTACAAAGAGTGAACGTGCAGACATGAGTGTGCAAACAAAAAATTAAACTAGAAACAATAAATATGATAAATTAAACAGACATTAGACACAGTAAACAGGCAGGACAGTGCAGCACAGACACAGCACTCACTCTGGACATGAGGTCGTGGAATAAGGTGAGGAGATGTAAACCTGGGTTAGCTCAGGGATGGATGGGGTCGTCCACAATGCTGGTGGCTTTCCGGATACAGCGTGTGGTGTAGATGTCAATGATGGAGGGGACATCCATGGAGGATCAAGGAGTCTATTAGATGCTTAAAAATTGGTTGAAAGCCTAAGCAGATGTTCTGTTTGAGAGGGTGGATGCATTTTATTTAATTATTTAATTATTTATTTTGCTAATTGATTTGAAATGCAGCTCCAGCACCCCCCCCCCCCCCCGCGACCCTGACAGAGAAGCGGCTTAGAAGATGGATGGATGGATGGATTTGAAATGCATTAAGATAAATAATCTTGACTAACAAGGCAGACATTCTTGTTGAGATGTAGTTCGCTAGCAAAGGTAGACGTTATAAACCGATCAGGCATTACATTCTGACCACCTCCTCGTTTCTACGCTCACTGTCCACTTTATCAGCTCCACTTACTGTATAGCTGCTCTCTGTAGTTCTACAGTTACAGACTGTAGTCCATCTGTTTCACTGATACTCTGTTACCCTGTTCTTCAGTGGTCAGGACCCCCATGGACCCTCACAGAGCAGGTACTGTTTGAGTGGTGGGTCATTCTCAGCCTGACGTGGTGGTGGTGTGTTAGTGTGTGTTGTGCTGGTGTGAGTGGATCAGACACAGCAGTGCTGCTGGAGTTTTTAAACACTGTGTCCACTGTGTCTGTGGAGGGGAGGATTATCGTGTGAGATTGATTTTCAGGAGTTGGGCTCGGCTCCTTAGTTCCAGTGAAAGGAACTCTTAAAGCTTCAGCACCAAGAGATTTTGGACAATTTCATGCTTCCAACTTTGTGGGAACAGTTTGGGGACGGCCCCTTCCTGTTCACTCTGGTTTTTCAACCCCATAGAACACCTTTGGGATGAATTAGAGTGGAGACTGTGAGCCAGGCCTCCTCGTCCAACATCAGTGTCTGACCTCACAAATGTCAGAAATTCCCATAAACACTCCTAACCCTTGTGGAAAGCCTTCCCAGAAGAGCTGAAGCTGTTATAGCTGCAAAGGGTGGGCCGACATCATATTAAACCCTATGGATTAAGAATGGGATGTCACTCAAGTTCACATGCGTGTGAAGGTAGATGTCTGAATATGTTTGTAAATATAGTGTATATTAAAATTAAGTGCAGTGAAGATGTGCAGTCATGTTTTACTAGTGTACTGTCCTGCCTTCTGTTTGGGTCTCCAGGCTTCTTAATGGCTCACGATTACTCTGATTTTCTGACGCTGGCCATCCTCTTCCTATTTTACGGCCTTTTTGAATGAGATGGTTCTCAGAATATGTCCACATTTGATACAATATTTAGGGCCTCTTTTCTGAATTTTTCCTTTATTTTGCTATTATTTAAAAGCAATAAAACGCTGGAGATTTGTGTGTTATGGTGAATAACATCACCGATGTGATGATCTACTGTATTTGACTTCAGTTTGTGCCTGCAAACAAATCAAAACCATGATCTTATTTGCGATAACACACTCCCTGTCGTGTTCTCGACATATATCACGATATCGCCCACGCCTACTTCCTACCAACAGACGGGCCTCTCATGGCTTTTCCATGCTGAGAGACTGACACATGCCAAGTTTATTTTTCCCAAACTGAATCCCTCACTGTACTTTGTTTGACCTGAGAAAATCTAGGACAAGAGAGCTTTGTAAACTTCTGAAAAGGAATAACAACCGCCCCCACCAACAGCCCGCCAGCCCCCCCCCCCCCCCCCCCCAGACCCCCCCAGACCCCCCTCGGGCCGAATGCACTCCTAACAAACATTTTTCAAAGTGGTTTAAATTCCACAAGGTACGCTGTGTGATGCTTTACTACCCCATGACTGTATGGTAGCGTGTTTAGAACAGCTGGATGGTTGTTTAACGTCTTTCTTACCTACAGGGACTTTGGCTTTGACAGAAACTAAAACCAAATCAGTGTTTAAGGGCACTATTTTGTACTTTGACCATTTTTCTTTTGTGTCCTACCCTTAAAAAATGGTTCTTTAGGAGTCATTTAGTAAAGACAGTCATCTTCTATATAGATCAATGAACATAAACCATTTCCATGCTTAAATAACCCCTAAAGAACCATTTTTACGTAGTGAAATAAAATACAGACACATGTTAGTTAATGTTAATGACGTCTGCACGTTCAAGAACAAGAACTGACCGAAACTGGAAAATCACGGCTACCTTTCTGGCTAGTAAGCTCAATATCTTTGCTGATATGAAATACACTGTATAGACAAACATATTGAGAAACACCAACAGGACGTTACCTGCCTGACTGCACTGTGCCAGCTGTAAAGTTTGGTGGAGGAGGGATGATGATAAGGGGCTGTTTTTCAGGGGTTGGCCTAGAACCCTCATTCCAGTGAAGGGGAATCTCAATGCTTCTGCAGAACAAGACATTCTGGACAATTCCAACTTTGTGGAAACAGTTAGTGGGAAGAACCTTCTCTGTTCCAGCGTGACTGAGCCCCATGACCAAAGCAGCTTCATAAAGCCATGACTGGGTGAGTTTGGGTGTGGAGGACCTCAACCCCATCCAACACCTTTGGGATGAACTAGAATGGGGATTGTGAGCCAGACCCTCTCGTCCAACATCACTGTCTGAGTTCACAAGTGCTCTTCTGGATGAATTGGCAGAAATTCCCACAGATGCTCCCCAAAATCTCGTAGAAAGCTTCCCAGAAGAGTGGAAGCTGTTAGAGCTGCAAAGGGGGATCAACTCCATATTAATGCCTATGGCTCTAGAATGGACTTCATAAAATGCAGCAGTCGTGGGCTGGAGGTTAGGAAACCGGCCTTGTGACTGGAAGGTTGTTGGTTTGATCCCCAGAGCTGACAGTACGTGACTGAAGTGCCCTTGAGCAAGACACCTAACCCCCAACTGCTCCCCGGGCTGCCCACCACTCCGGGCAAGTGTGCTCACTGCCCCCTAGTGTGTGTGTGTTTCGACTGCACGGATGGGTTAAATGCAGAGGTGAAATTTCCCCGTTGTGGAACTAATAAGGGTCACTTAACTTAAAAGCTCTGGTAGATGTGATCTGCAGGTGTCCCAATACTTTTGTTCATATAGTGTCATCCTTAAGTACCTTTAAGTCCTGTTTGCACCAATGTTGAGCATCAGAAACTGGACCGATGGCACAGATCCAGTTGTGTGGGGCCATTAATTTGTCAGAACGGCTGCCTTTAAACATTAAATCGAAACAACTGCTGTTAGCCTCTTTTGCATGTCAGCCGAATGACCACTTCCTATGACATCACTATCGAAACGCTCATCATTGATTTGTTTCAACAGAGGAAATTTATGTTTTACAACACAAAAATCTCCAAACTCCTGGCTTGGTTTGATCATGCTGTTCATGCACTGAGACATCCCATTACTAAACGAGAGACGTATATTAAAGGACAGGAATATAACTTTAAAGAATCCGAGAAAGTTTGTTTTTTACAATGTTTATTGATCCGTTCCTCATAAAACGTCCTCATTAAGATAACGTGAGCCTTTCGGCTGGAAGTTTCAAGGGTAGTGAGGTTCGGCTCGTGCTTCATGTTCGAATGCAGGAGTTTAATTTGAACCTCCACAACACGGAGGGACCTGTACACGCAATAAATCTTCATAATAAAAGTGATTAGGGCTCTGGACCATTAGCAATTCATAATATTCTAAACTACTGTGAATAAATTATCCGTTTTGCAAAATGAAATCTTAAATCATTTAGTACAAGCAGTGAGAATATGCGCTATCACAAATAACCTCGTTAAATTAAAAACCCTGCATCGCCATAATCTGCCCCGTGGACACGAATTTGCATGGAAGGCTTTGCAAATGATCTAGATAACGGCTTCTCTCCAAGGTAATGTAAAATCAGGATATACACTGCTAACCCTGACTGTATTACAGCGTCTCTGAATATTATAATAGTTGTCTTGATGTACAAACTCGCAACACACTGGGGGGAAATCTACAATGAACTTTAAAGAGGCCAAATCCTACTTTTTTGCATTTTAGATGTTCCCCCTGAGCTTTATCTACCAGAAAGAGTCATCATTATTTTTTATTTGACCAGTTTCCAGCCTCTTTAAGCTTTAGAGTTAAAAGGGGTGTTTTTTGTTACTGTGACTTTAAGATGGACATGCAAACGAGCTCTGTTCTGATTGGCTGCCCTGTATTATTTGTCATTCAGAAGGCAGTCCATGCTGAAACACTCCTTATAACTGAAGTTCAAATGGGTGGAGCTACACTGCTGTAGGCTAAGTAGGCGGAGTGCCTTGCAAATGAATTGAACCCCTTTAAAGGTGGTCAGATTTAGTTTGCTCTTATTCATTATTTGTCAGCATATCTTAAATAACATAAAAGAAATAAATAAATAAGAAAAAACAAACAAACGGAAAAGTATTTAAAACTTTCAGTCTAGGTCAACGTCTAGATCAAGGGTTGCAACATATGTCTCCAGAGCTGCGGCTCTTTTCCTGCCCTGTCGTGGCTCCACAGCTGAATCAGATCAGTAGGTAATAATAAAATAATCCTCCTCTACAGTAAAATAAAGCTCTGCTGATCCTTCAACACAGTTTAACAGTAAATGGTCTTAAACGCTGGAGTTAATGTAGAACTGCTGATTCACCCTTTAACCCTGAAGATCAGTGCAGACGGCTGGTCACCATAGCAACACAGACGACAGTCTCGCCCAGCTAGTAGCTACGAAACGGCAAAGAGAGAGATTTAAGACGGACATCGATAATCTGGAGACGAATGGACTGATTAGTGTTTATAGTCACTCCAGATCGTTTCCTGATACGTTTAATCTGCAGCGAGAAACTGAAACATGGAAAGTTGTGAAGCTGAAGTCGCTTCTCATTCACCAGCTTCTCTTTCAATTTACGATGGAACGGGGAAATTCAAACAAGAAGCTGGTGAATGAGAAGCGACTTCAGCCTCGTAAAAAGACAAATGATAAGAGACATTTTGCAAGAAACTGATCTACTTTTGAAGCAAACTTTCCTGCTGGAGATGCGAGAAAAGCAGCTATAGCTGAGCTGAAGCTTAAAGCAGAGTTTTTTTCTCTCTTTTTTTTTTAAAGAGTTTTTTTTCATTACTATTAAATTTGTTAGCCTATACTAGTACATTAGCACATACTGTGACATATTTACACACAAAATAAATGTCAAATGGACATAAACGTTTGTTTCTCTCAATGCCACTGTCAGTTGGGAACAGAGAATGGAATAGAGTGGAATATTCTTATAAGGCCACTGTCAGTTGGGAACAGAGAATAGAATAGAATAGAATGGAATAGAGTGGAATATTCTTACAAGGCCACTGTCAGTTGGGAACAGAGAATAGAATAGAATAGAATGGAATAGAGTGGAATATTCTTACTAGGCCACTGTCAGTTGGGAACAGAGAATAGAATAGAGTGGAATATTCTTACAAGGCCACTGTCAGTTGGGAACAGAGAATAGAATAGAATAGAATAGAATAGAATGGAATAGAATGGAATATTCTTACAAGGCCACTGTCAGTTGGGAACAGAGAATAGAATAGAATAGAATGGAATAGAATGGAATATTCTTACAAGGCCACTGTCAGTTGGGAACAGAGAATAGAATAGAATAGAATGGAATAGAATGGAATATTCTTACAAGGCCACTGTCAGTTGGGAACAGAGAATAGAATAGAATAGAATGGAATAGAGTGGAATATTCTTACAAGGCCACTGTCAGTTGGGAACAGAGAATAGAATAGAATAGAATGGAATAGAGTGGAATATTCTTACAAGGCCACTGTCAGTTGGGAACAGAGAATAGAATAGAATAGAATGGAATAGAGTGGAATATTCTTACAAGGCCACTGTCAGTTGGGAACAGAGAATAGAATAGAATAGAATGGAATAGAATGGAATATTCTTACAAGGCCACTGTCAGTTGGGAACAGAGAATAGAATAGAATAGAATGGAATAGAGTGGAATATTCTTACAAGGCCACTGTCAGTTGGGAACAGAGAATAGAATAGAATAGAATGGAATAGAGTGGAATATTCTTACAAGGCCACTGTCAGTTGGGAACAGAGAATAGAATAGAATAGAATGGAATAGAGTGGAATATTCTTACAAGGCCACTGTCAGTTGGGAACAGAGAATAGAATAGAATGGAATATTCTTACTAGGCCACTGTCAGTTGGGAAAAGAATAGAATAGAATAGAATAGAATAGAATAGAATGGAATAGAGTGGAATATTCTTACAAGGCCACTGTCAGTTGGGAACAGAGAATAGAATAAAATAGAATAAATTGAGTGGAATATTCTTACTAGGCCACTGTCAGTTGGGAACAGAGAATAGAATAGAATAGAATGGAATAGAATGGAATATTCTTACAAGGCCACTGTCAGTTGGGAACAGAGAATAGAATAGAATAGAATGGAATAGAGTGGAATATTCTTACAAGGCCACTGTCAGTTGGGAACAGAGAATAGAATAGAATGGAATAGAATGGAATATTCTTACTAGGCCACTGTCAGTTGGGAAAAGAATAGAATAGAATAGAATAGAATAGAATAGAATAGAATAGAATAGAATAGAATAGAATATTCCTACTAGGCAAAAACATTTATTTCAAAATCAGCTGTTTTTGCAGCTCAGCTCCCACATATAGACTGGAATGAACGTTACATTTTGAAACTTGTTTACCGACTACATCAAACCTTTATGTTAAAAAAGAGAGGACATAGGATTTTCCATACTATGGGCCCTTTAAAGTAGACCACTCTATTTCAACGCGAATCGGGCGTTAATGAGCTAATTTCTTAAGGCTATTAAGTTGCCGATACGAGCGCTCGGCGTGAACAAAGAGAACAGGATCGTTCCTCAGAGAGTCTGATGGAGACAAAAGCGTGGACAGAGTGCCAGAGTTTCAGAATGACATGACATTTGCTCCTTTATATTTTAACTGCACAGCCGTTCACAAAACACGCTTCACCTTTCATCTTCATCAATAATCGCACGAGGGGGAGTCGCAGGAGCACGACGAGCCAGGAGGAAGCCAGCGAGAGAAAAATCGATCAGGACATCTGCAAAAACGACTCTTTTGTTGCTTTTGAATAGAAAATGCGCAGCACTTATATCCAGAGGAATGTAAAGAAAGATGTAGATACTTTGTGTTGAGGAATCATCGATTTCATGCCAAAGTGCAGAATCTGAATGAATATGATCTCAGAAGTTCAATGGCAGGCAAACACTGCGGGAGCAAAGGCAGCTGGATATGAGTGCAGGAAAGCTTTGAAGTAGTTATTTATCCACAGCCTGGTCTAAACCTCACACTCAAAAAAACAAACTCAGGATTTAAGTGTTATGTTAAGTGGTTCCACGCAATTGTGTTAAGTAGCCTCTGAGGTGCTTGACTGAGTAAAATGTACTTAACAAATTCAGGTAAATCTCACTAAAGTCATTTGATTACATTTTGATTAACTGAACTGAATATTTTTATGTATTGCTCTAAAATTAAATGTTGGGTTTAATCAAAAGTGTCAAGTGGTTCCAGGCAACCGGGATATGAAGCTGCTAAGCTGTTCAATTGAATGGCGGGACCTTAAGAATTTAAGTAAATTACAGTAGAAAAAACACATGAACTCAATAGGTTTTAAGTTAGATCTACATAATTTCATGAAGTCGTTACTGTACTGTTGAGCTCTTGTAGAGTACTGGACTGTAGTGGTGAAGAGGGAGCTGAGCCATAAGGTGAAGCTCTCTGTTTACCGGTCGGTCTACATCCCGACCCTCACCTGTGGTCATGAGCTGTGGGTAATGACCGAAAGAACGAGATCACGAATACAAGTGGCAGAAATGAGCCTCTTGGCAGAGCGGAGGGCTACACTCTATTTGACAGGTTGAGGAGCTCAGAGCAGAGCCGCTACTCCTCTGCATTGAGAGGAGCCAGCTGAGGTGGTTCTGATTCAGATGCCCCCTGGATGCCTCCAGGTGGGGGTGTACCAGGCAAGGCCTACCACAAGACCCCAGGGTTGTCTGCAAGTTGGCCTGCGGGTGTCTTGGGGTCCTGCGGGAAAGAGCTGGAGAATATAATAGAATAGAACACAATGGAATAGAATAGAATTGCTAGGCTATTATTGTCAGTTGGCAAAGTCACTCAGAGTGTTTGATGTGAGATGCTCCTTTTTAGAGAAACTAACAAAAATAGTCCCCAAAAAACTCCACAATTTTCCCATCATCAGCATTCCATATAAGCTCAGAAGACTCGTGTAGGTTCTCTGGTGGTTCTGGATGGTAAATAAAATGTCTATATCTGTGTTGTAGTCATGGTGACCCCTGGTTCCCATCACCACCACTGTGAAGTCATCTGAGTTTGTAAGTTTCTGTACAATGGATCTCTCTGTTTACATCTGAATGACTGAATTATACAGAAATTTTGAAAGTTCTGTGGAATTCCCCTTTAAGCAGGCCACTGTGAGTTAGCATTAGCCACCAGTCCTCCTTCCAGGTGAGGCTGGAGTCCAGACAGAGCGTCCCAGAGTGAGCTAATCCCTGGGTTTAGCATATCATTTCACACAGTATGAATGACTTGCAGGATATTAAAAGAAGAGCTGGGTGGAGGGGGCAGTAAACGAGCGCTCGGAGGAAATAAAAAGAGTCATTATCATTTTAATGCAGGCGTAGTGGTCGAGCTGTGAAATTCAGATGAGAAAAAAACTCCTATCCTCTTAACCCCCCCACACTGTCTACATCTCTCTCTCTCTCTCTCTCTCTCTCTCTCTCACCTGCAGTTCCAGATAAACTCCCACAACTCAAAGCAAAATGTAGCCCCCAAAAGACATCATAGGGTTCTAAAGTCTTCATAATCCTGTGCCTTTAAGGATCCTGGAACTATTGGTGAACAAAAAGAAACATTAATTTACTGCTACAGTACTGGGCAAAAGTCAGAGACCAGTCCTCATTTATTTAATCATTCATTTATAGCCCAGAAAAATCAGAGCTTTCACTGCTGTTTATCTGATGGGGGCAGGTTTGGTGTCGACCAGCTCTTCCAGGTGGTTGTTAGGAGTCTCATTTTCTCTAGTACTTACTGGCTGTTGTGAATGGAAATTAAATAAGCGAATGATTATACTATATATTCACTGATCGGCCACTTCATTAAGTCCACTTCCTTGCTTCTACACTCACTGTCCACTTTATCAGCTCCACTTACCGTATAGCTGCACTCTGTAGTTCTACAGTTACAGACTGTAGTCCATCTGTTTCTCTGATACTCTGTTACCCTGTTCTTCAGTGGTCAGGACCCCCATGGACCCTCACAGAGCAGGTACTGTTTGGGTGGTGGATCATTCTCAGCACTGCAGTAACACTGACACAGACACAGCAGTAGTGCTGGAGTGTTTGAACACTGTGTCCACTCACAGTCCACTCTATTAGACACTCCTCCCATGCCAGGCCACCTTGTAGATGTAAAATCAGAGACGATAGAATAGAAATTGTCCAAAAAGCTTAATTCATTCTTTCACACTGTCCACAAGTTTAGATTAGTTATGATACATTAGCCACATTTACAGAAGCCTAATAATCCACTAATCCGATTAATAGCTCAATCGGATCTAGTCAGATTGAGGCCATTCGGAACACAATTTCTATCCGACTGATCGAGGTGGGTAATCCTGTAAATAATCCATTAAATAGAAGAATAATATCCGTGTAAACTCCTGTATCCGATTACATTCCCTATCGGAAAGTTTCAGTCCGTTCTGCATGTGCGTCGCGTCACAGTGAGAGTTTATACCGTTCAACACGGCGGAGCAGAAACTGGTCTGCAGAGGAGACGAAGTTCATGCTCTGATCTTTAAAAGACGGCGGTGGGACGGACATCCAGCTTATGCGTCTCAGAGCACGACGTCTTCCTCTCGGCCTTCTTTAATAAGGACGTGTGAAGGACGTTTTCCTGAGTCTGACGTCATTTTAAAGCAGTTAAAAACACAATCACTGCTCACTGCTGCTCATCTCACTCTGACTGGACCTCATGTAATGCTGGTTGTCATGGTAACATCTACCCTAAGTGGTTCTCTGATCATGCATGTAATTTTGGACCAGATTACTTGCAGTGAGCATGTAAAGGGAGATTTTCATGAGATTGTAGAATAAAGTGAGAATACAAACACCTCAGTTTTAATCTGTAATGGGAATGTATTCAATCAGATCGGTAAAAATCTTTTACGCTGTAAACACAAACAGTGTAACGCGGAGCGAGGTAGCGGACGCATGTGCGGAGGTAAGCGACTTTTATTGAGGGCAAATCCAGGGTCATGGTCAAAACGGTCCAGGGTCATAGAGCCAATACGCATAGATCGTGGGGCAGACATGACATGGACCAGAACCAAACTAACTACACAGACGGAGATGAAACAAAGCAAACATTAAACAAAGACCGATACAGAGACCAGCAAACACAAGGGCTTAAATACACAGGGAAAACGAGGGACGGAGGGGCGGAGTCATGAAACGAGGGGCAGGACTACGGATACCAAAACAAAAGCGCACATGGACTAAACCACAACATGAACACATGGACTGGGAGGGGCCAATCGACAAACAGTGAAACAATACAATAGAATCAGACACCGTAATGTTGATGTAAACCGTTACGTTTGTATTGATTTGTAACATTTCATCTAAATTACCATGTAAAATTTATTCAGTGTACTGCGAAAGCCACGCTAACTGCTGCTCCCCGTTTAGCCACTGTGCTAATGCTCCGCATTACCCTGAGCATTCAGCGCCATCATGACTCCATCATCTTATGTTGTTTACGCCGTTTCTCCCTCCTTTTTTTTCTCAGATGTAAATTGTTCACAGTGCTGCAGCCGTTGCTTTGCTCTAATCAAACTCGTTCTGCACCATTCCATTTTATTTCAACCTGAACTGCCCTGTTACCATTACACACCTCCACCCCGGCTCTTACCACAATAAAGCAGTGCGGGGAAAAACCCGTAAAAGAGCAAATGTGCATCAGGGAGGACGGTTCTAATTTATGTGAAATTAATTGGGGGAAAGCAGGCTTTTTCATGCTAGGCTCATTTAGGAAAGCATAATTAAACTTGCAAGGGAAATAATGATGTGGAAAAAGAAATAAATAATGCGGTCAGTCAGCCGTCGTGTGGCATGCAGGGCCCAGTTTCTGCGTTAAACTGGAGCTCTTGTGCTCAGACAAAGCCACCAAAGGTCACGCCGTGTGTAATCTGCTCTCAGCAGGCTGCAAACTGAGCTGTGGTCTTAGACGCTGCCATGAACTGGAAGTGAAAACGGACCACAGTGAAATGTATACGGAGCGCAGCGCTGAGGAGGATGAAGCTGAGCGTCTTAGTGCATCGTTTTTAAAATATCATTTTAACATGTTTTTCATAATTACGCTCAAAAATGAATAAGCCGAGACGTTTGACTTGCAAACTGGAAATATATCAACATTAACCGAGTGAATGATGATGGGTTAAGTTACTGGTTTACATAAAATGGACAAAAATGAACAAAAAATATTTACGTCTATATTATTTATTTATGTCTCAAATTTGTTCCATCAACAAGTGAACTTGGCATAATTTTAGTTTATGCAGCAGTTCATTTTGTGTATGTTGTGTAGTTTCCAAAAAGTTGAAAAAATGGTTAGAGCTGCAGAGAAAATGAGGCTCCTAACAACCACCTGGAAGATCTGGTAGACCCCAAAACTGTCCCCATCAGATAAACAGCACTTAAAGCCAGCCATCTATGTGTTTACTTGGAGTAATCTGCAAATGTGTAGAGCACCTAGAAAATCTGATTTAAAAAGTTGTCAAAGTCTTTATTTGCTCAGAAAAACTAAATTAGAAAAACACAAATAATAAATAAAATATGAATATTGGTTTTACGTCTGTCAACATATTCGTCTTGAGGAGGCCCAGTATTATTTGTGGTTATCATCCACTACATGCAGCATCTAATCAGTTCTTCACTGTGTTAAATCAGATGTGCTGATGGAGTTTAATAAATCCGTGTGTTGTTCAAGGCGTCCAAACTTTGTTCTTCAAAATACCCTAAAAGATTTAGGAAATATTCTAATATTCTAATGATATATGATGACATTTACAAACAAAAATTAACTTAATAGGTTAATTATAAAACAACTGCGAAGAATTTTCGTATGTGGGCGGAGCCTTATTTTAACCACGCCCCCACATAGCAGGAAGTGAGGCTGCATCCCTGTCCCTCATGGCCACATGGTGAGCAGTTAGATCCCAGTGTTCTGGAGTAAATGTGTCCCAAAGTCTGAAAGTCAGTGAGGAACATTAAGAATCACCATATTTTCTGCAGTTCAGCTCTTTTTAGTGTTTTACTGTAAAATATGGTGATTTTCTGTGTGAACAGCTGCTCAAAGCTGAGTTTCTGGTCATGAACTGAGCTAAAACTGTCACCGAAACAGACACGACTGAAACATTCGATAAAGTTTGGTAGAGTTATGGCTGTTTCAGTAGTGATAAAATGGAATGTTGAACGATTTTTTCAAATTTAAATATTAAAAATTTAAATTCAAACCTATCTTATTGTAAATGTAAATTTTGAGGTCAGAGTTTGGGACGGACCCTCAAGTTTGGGATGGACCTTCCAATAGAAGTTTTCTATAAATTATGAGTTTGTATATTTAGTTGTTTTTTTTCTGTCTCTATTAATGTCTTAAATTTAAATAGACAAGTAATAATAGATCAATAATAAATAGTATTGTTAAGTGTGGGACTGCAGTTTAAACTAATTCGGACTAATTCATGTACATTTGTATATACACTCACCGGCCACTTTATTAGGTACAGTTCAGTTGCTTGTTAACACAAATAGCTGATCAGCCAATCACACGGCCGCAGGTCACTGCATTTAGGCGTGTAGAGGTGGTCAAGACGACTTGCTGAAGTGCAGACCGAGCATCAGAACGGGGAAGAAAGGGGATTTAAGGGGCTTTGAACGTGGCGTGGTTGTTGGTGCCAGACGGGCTGGTCTGAGTATTTCAGAAACTGCTGATCTGCTGGGATTTTCACACACAACCATCTCCAGGGTTCACAGAGAACGGTCCGAAAAAGAGGAAACATCCAGTGAGCGGTCAGTTGTGTGGACGAAAATGCCTTGTTGATGTGAGAGGTCAGAGGAGAACGGGCAGACTGGTTCCAGATGATAGAAAGACAGCAGGAACTCAAATAACCAACCAGAACCTCTGAGGAACGTTTCCAACACCTTGGAAGACCAAGTCTGACACGAAGAATTAAGACAGTTCTGAAGGAAAAGGGAGTCCAGCCTTTTACTAGCAGATTAGATAGATTTGGATAGATTCCAAAACAAGACTGTGTAGCAATCCCTTTTGATCAAATTCAAATTATAATAAAACATTTTCTCTTCTACGTACAAACACTAATGTGGTCTGGGCTGAAGGTTTAGAACCTGCACTTTTCAAACAATATCGTATTGTTTACACTGATCCGCTTTCGATGAGCTGTGAGTCACAAATAAGTGAACAAAATGTAATGAGAGGAGTTTTAAGCTGCACATAGGAACCTCAGGGGGTTAAATGCGGTCAGTGTGCTCACTGTGTGTCCAGTCAGTCAAAGACTCTTATAAAGGCCTTGGTCAGGGTTGATGTTGCCTGTTCTTTCAGTGAGGGTGTTGTTGCTGAAGTGGACGCAGCTCAACAGGGCTGATAAAAGGGCGCTCATCTCTCGGCCCTTCCTACCTCGGGGCTTTTCCCCACACCGCCGTTTCCCTCTCTCAGGGCCCAGGGGTACTAATTAAAATATGACAGGCCTGCTGTGTTGTTGTAGAAATAAGGTTAAGTTAATCACATGTAGTCTGAAAGGTCACTGTCCGATCTGCTTGAGAATCTAAATGAGCCCATATGAGGAACAGCCAGGAAACTAGGACTGTTATTTCACAAACAGGACCTGCTCATGTAGATAGGAAACTGCTCCAGTTTTGGAGAAAGTTCATTTGTCATAATAACTGTTAAACCATCTGTTACAGTTTCGTAGAAGAATACAAGTCATTTTGATAACTTGTTTAGAGGGAGCTGGTGAGAGACGACTTGAAGTCCACTGGGATTCTCTAAGCTATAAGAATACAGACTGTAGTCCATCTGTTTCTCTGATACTCTGTTACCCTGTTCTTCAGTGGGCAGGACCCCCATGGACCCTCACAGAGCAGGTACTATTTGGGTGGTGGATCATTCTCAGCACTGCAGTAACACTGACGTGGTGGTGGTGTGTTAGTGTGTGCTGTGCTGGTCCGAGTGGATCAGACACAGCAGTGCTGCTGGAGTTTTTAACACCTCAGTGTCACTGCTGGACTGAGAATAGTCCACCAACACAGAAATTTCCAGCCGGCAGCGTCCTGTGACCACTGATGAAGGACTAGAGGATGACCAACACAAACTGTGCAGCAGCAGATGAGCTGTCGTCTCTGACTTCACATCTACAAGGTAGGAGTGTCTAATAGAGTGGACAGTAAGTGGACACAGTGTTTAAAAACTCCAACAGCGCTGCTGTGTCTGATCCACTCGCACCAGCGCAACACACACTAACAAACATCCACCACTTCAGTGTTACTGCAGTGCTGAGAATGACCCACCACCCAGATACTGAAGAACAGAGTCAGAATTATACAGGCAATGATCATTTTCTGCAGTAATGAAAATACATAGAGTAGTGAACTTAAACTACTGCAGATTTTGAAAATGTACTAATAAAAAAAGAAAATTACGAACTCAACTCTAAAACAAGCACACTTGAATATTTGCTATGCTAAAATTATTACAAAGTTCAGATATCTGTATAATTAATAATGTTTTAGCCGTACCTCAGGCCCCCCTCACTGCTTGTGTTCGTACAGAGTGGGCCTATAAGGTAGGTGTTTCTAATAAAGTGGCCAGCAAGTGGAAACATGAGAGAGGTGTTTCTAATAAAGTGGCCAGGGAGTGGAAGTATGAGGCATGTGTTTCTAATAAAGTGCCTATTTAGTGGAATTACAAGGGGGGTGTTTCTAATAAAGTGGCCAGTTAGTGGAAACACAATGTAGGTGTTTCTAATAAAGTGGCCAGTGAGTGGAAGTACAAGGTATATGTTTCCAATAAAGTGACCTGTACAGACTCTAACCGGTCAATACAATACAGAATGCAATCTGATTGTAATACATTATGGTGGCAAGTGGCTTAGTAGGTGTGTGTGTGTGTGTGTGTGTGTGTGTGTGTGTGTGTAACATGTAATTAAATGTGTATTTATGTTGTTACTTTTAAATAATGTGACAAATGGCAAATAATGAATCTTATCTGAGGTAATAAAGCTCCTCCTTTGGAATGTAAAGTGGGCTGAATCTCTCTGATACGTCTCTCGTCTCTCTGTATTCCTGAGGAATCATTCTGTTAGAATAGCAGCTGCCTCTCAGTAGTGATGGCGTGTGAGACCAGCGTGCATGTGGCGCATGTCAAGTGGCCATACGGGATGCTACGGCACATCAGAATGTAAGTCTGATAGAGGATGACAGATTGTGTCTGTCACACTGCGATTCAAAGCATTTCAGATCAGATAAGAAGTGACGATGCAGCTTTGCTACCTCGAGCTCAGGAAATTGAATCAGTGCACAAACCACTAAACTAATTACTTAATGATTCATTATTCGTCATTTGCCTGTAAATTAGACAAAAACACGAAGCTCTCCCTGTTACACTGACGTCATGCTGCTTTCCTGGCAAGAATTAAACGGCGGCGTCCTAAAAATGAAGCTTTTGTTCAGTTACTATTACAGCCTCGCACTGAAAGTCAGAAAAATACACACGGTAAATTACACAGACGTCTCACAGGGCTGGACTTGCAACCTTTTATGCTGCATTGCACAGCGCAAAGGTGAAAAACAAGACGATTAAAACAGCCGTCAAGCTCAGCACGACTGTCAAGATGGGAGCCACTCACCTGACCGATCCTCTGACGGCCTTTTTATGGGGCCGGCTGAGTTGAGTTAAGCAAACACAGGTGTTGTTACTGTTATTAGATTGTAGTCCTTCCATCCATCCATCCATCTTCTAAGCCACTTCTCCAACAGGGTCATGGGGGGTGCTGGAGCCTATCCCAGCAGTCTTCGGGCAGAAGGCAGGATACACCCTGGACAGGTCGCCAGTCCATCGCAGGGCAGACAGACAGACACAGACAGTCACTCACACCCAGGGGTAATTCAGCACGTCCAATTGGCCTGACTGCATGTCTTTGGACCGTGGGAGGAAACCGGAGAACCCAGAGGAAACCCACGCAGACACGGGGAGAACATGCAAACTCCACACAGAGAGGACCCCGGTCACCCGGCCGGGGAATCAAACCCAGGCCCTCCTTGCTGTGAGGCGACAGCGCCACCCACCGCGCCACCATGAGATTGTAGTCCTTGTAGTTACTAAACAATAAGAGTTAGTATGTAAAATGCCATTGGGAATATACCACTTTATTCCTGATACCGGCATTGCAACCTCTAGTATTGTTTAAAACTGATGCTGGCTGCGCTGATCTTCTTTAAAAACGACTAAGCTTTAAATTTAAATCAGTTTCTCAGCAGGTTGAGCTTCAGTTCCACCCTTCTTCAGTTTTAAACCAGCTCCTGGAGAGGGCAGAGTCAAATACTAAGCTGGATAAAAGCTGGATACTTGGTGTGAGGCATTCACTTGGTCAGAAAATCCTAATTTAATCCAAGGAAATAATTTTGTCTCCCTTATGGGGGTCCTTTAACTCTTATCAATGAGACCCTTCAATTCAAACCCTGCACAAACAAACATCCCTTCACTTTGTCCACATATGCTGGAGCTCTCTCTCACCACCAGACCGTCTGCACCAGTCACTTGAATCAGTCACTTCCAAGCGAGCTCCTGATCTGGAAATGTGTTTCAGGCTATGACTTGGGTATTGAACATCCAGTTTTAGGTATTCAAGTTTAGCTGGCTTTTCCTCACCTGGTTCAGGAGAATAAAGAGCTGGAGGGAAAAAAATAAGATGTCCAAAGATTATTTTAAGACCTTTAGTCTAAGATATGGAGCATCTGCAGCACAAAGGCCTTAATAAAAGTATTAAAATCAAATTGCCAGGAACAAAATGCTGATATGAGTATGAACATATGGCACGGACAGCATATGCACCATCTGTCTCTGGATAAAACAGCATATTTGTTGTGTCTGATTTGTAGCTTAAGGGAACTCATAGCAAAGACACAACAAGGACCCCTCTGATCGTCCTGTAGTACTCGAGCCCAGGCTCAAGACCACAAAATAGTGGACTCTGTCTCGCCTCATCCTCAACCTCATTTGGACTCGAGTCTTTCCTCAGTTCTGGGGGTGAGATGGACTCAGAAATCGAACGCAGATGAGTGCGATGCCTCCGTCAGAGGCAAATGGACGCTGGATTATTATCAACAAAGCCAGGAAAAGAAGAATAAAACAGCCCTTTATCTGCATCAGGGGTTCTCAAACTTTTGCAATAAACAACCACATAAGCTTCCGTGAACTGAAGCAGTCGGCTCGTCTTTTTCTGGCTCTCCTAATGAGAAGCTGATTTGGCAGCTTCTGAGTGCAGGATGTCAGGCTGAAGAGCGGAAAGCTGAAGAGTTCTGGATTCATTTGATGTGTTTAGATGCAGATCCGCTGTATTTCCGCCCCAGCCCACAGAGTGGAAAACATGGTTAAATAAAATCTGTTGGTTGTGGATCTAATTGGTTTTTCCATCATGGATTAACTAAGAATTATTATTTTTGCTGAAGTTAATTAGTTTAAAAATTCAAACATTGCCTCACACCAAGAAGGGCCTGGGTTCGATTCCCCGGCCGGGCAGCCAGGGTCCTTTCTGTGTGGAGTTTGTATGTTTTCTCTGTGTTTTGCATGAGTTTCCTCACACAGTCCAAAGACGTGAAGTCAGCCAAATTGGAGATGCTAAATTGCTCCTAGATGTAAATGTATGTATGATTATATGTATGTCCGTGTGTCTGCCCTGTGATGGACTAGCTGACCGCTGGGATAGGCTCCAGTGCCCCCTCACAACCCAAAAGGAGGAGCAGCTGAGAAAGTACTAACTTTTTAATTAAGTTGGGAAAAACACCTGTAAAGCTTTAGTGATTATGAAGCAGCTCTGTGCCGATGCTTTGCGTGTATTTAACTTTGATGCTTCATCTTTTCTTTGCCAAACTGTTGTTAATTGCTCTTTCAGCTCAAATGTGGTTTAAACTCCTGAAAAGTTTGAGTGCTGACATCACATCAGTGGGATACTTTGTCTTTATTCCCAGCGTGGACCTCTTGGAAGCTGTTTCTTTGTAGGAAAATGGCAATATCTAAACTCAAAAGACTAATTCTCTGCAAAAAAACTAACAGAAAACGTTCTCATTTGTATAAAAAGCCTGGCTGTACACAGGGAAACCTTGTTGCCTGCAATATAATTTCTGTGCAACTTGACAGCCACACAAAGCAATCCAAAAGCAATCACACAACACATTGAGTTACTCCACCAGAGACCCAAATTAGCATGCCTTTTGATGCACTGCTGTCATCTGTGAGCTGTAATTTGCATATTTGCAACATTTTATCATCTTTGTATTTTTTCCAGCAGTATTTTTTCTTTGATATGTCATTGATCTGTCTGTGATTCTTTACTTCTTAAACATTAAGTTTCAAAGAAGTTGTTACTGTTAATTAAACTCACTCTCATTTCTCTACTAATTTACATTGATTGAATTCTAATAAATCTGAGTTCTGCGTAAAATTAGCAGCATCAAGAGATGAGAGAATGAATCTACCTACAGCTGAAGAAGAATAAACTGAGGCCAAAGCAGCTGTGCAAGCAGCTGTTAGTGTTAGCTGGCTTGTTAGCACATCTGGATACGGAAATGTAAGCTTTGAGAAACTTAAGTTTGTTGTTTTGGCTCGGAAAACTGACCAAATGCAAAACGACCAGCCTTAAATCAGTCAGGTGAGGGTTTTATATTCAACTGATCAATAAATCTGCTGCTTTATTTTCTTAGCTTTTGATCGGATAAATTCCAAAATTGAAAGTGTGTCACTCGACATGATCACATTATGCTTTATTTCCATTTTGGCTGTTTCATGAAACCTCATTGTGATGCTCGCAGCTGTTGTGGCGAGTTTAAATGAGTTGCCGGATGCTTTATGTTGTGCATCCTGGGCGCAGTTGGTTGCATGTAGGTTTCAAGCAACTGAAGTTGCGTGAAAGTTTCATGGTGTAAGAATGTGGCTTTGTGCAAAAAGGTTTTTTTACTGAGTCTTATCTCTTCCAAGGTTACATTAGGATGTACATCGGAGGATTTTACATAAAACTCCAGCTCAAGTTCACACTGTCAGTAAAGCAAACTGATGACGCACCACCAAATGTTAAGACATTATGAAGTTCATGTTCATGCTGCTCACTGAAATTGTGGTTGACAATTAATAATAATTTGAGTGGAAATATATTAAAATGCAAAATATAACTTATAGAAATACTTTAACTAGTGGTCTCAGAGGATATCTGACCGTTTTTGAGCTCTATTTCAAAGGGGAATCCCACTGGTTTTTGAGTGTTTGATATGTAAACCGAGTGATTCAGAGGGTTTGGTCTGAAATGGTTCAGACGTCTTTACAGTGGTGGTGATGGGAACCAGGCGTCGCCATGACTACAACACAGATATAGACACTTTATTTACCATCAAAACCACCAGAGAACCTACACGAGTCTTCTGAGTTTTTTTTATGGAATGTTGATGATTGGAAAATAGTGGAAAATCTGGAATAATAAGTTTTCTTTGGGGACTATTTTGTCTCACAGCGCCCTGAGTTCAAGGCCTAAATCGTCTCAAAACTCATATTACAGCATCTCAGTTATCAGACAATGAATTCATAACCATTTAATGTAGGAACTTTCTGTGAGGAGCTTTTAGAGGGGGACGCTGATGTTTCTATATCTGTGTATGTATCTTTGTGATGATCCAGCACAGAAATCCAGTCCAGACACTTCCTGAATTTGTAGAGCCGCCCTTTCCATTCCATCTCATCACGAGATCCTACGCCACTCACATCTGGAGTTATGAGCCTATGAAGAGGGACTGCGATATAGGCGAAGGTCGGCCAATTAGGTGCTCTCTCTCTCTCTCTCTCTTTCTCTCTCTCTCTCTCTCTCTCTCTGTCTCTCTCTTTCTCTCTCTCTCTCTCTCTCTCTCTCTCCCTCTGTCTCTCTCTCTCTCCCTCTCTCTCCCTCTCTCTCCCTCTCTCTCCCTCCCTCTCTCCCTCCCTCTCTCCCTCTCCCTCCCTCTCTCCCTCCCTCTCTCCCTCTCCCTCCCTCTCTCCCTCCCTCTCTCCCTCCCTCTCTCTGTCCCTCTCTCTCTCTGTCCCTCTCTCCCGCCCTGTCTCTCTCTCCCGCCCTGTCTCTCTCTCTGCCTCCTTCTCTCTCTCTCTCTCCCTCCCTCCGTCTCTCTGTCCCTCCCTCTCTCCTCCCCTCCCTCCCTCTCTCTCTCCTCCCCTCCCTCCCTCTCTCTCTATCTCTCTCTCTCTCTCCCTCCCTCTCTCTCTCTGTCCCTCTCTCCCTCCCTGTCTCTCTCTCTCCCTCCCTCTGTCTCTCTATCCCTCTCTCGTTCTCTCTCTCCCCCCTCCCTCCCTCCCTCCCTCCCTCCCTCCCTCCCTCTCTCCCCCCTCCCTCTCTCCCTCCCTCTCCATCTCTCTAGGAAATCCAGGATCAGCTGTTGAGGGATGATGGTGTTGAACACTGTACTGAAGTCTGTGAACAGCATTCTGACGTAGGTGTCCTCGTTGTCCAGGTGGGTGAGAGCCAGGTGGAGTGTGGTGGAGATGGCCTCATCTGAAGAGCAGTTGGGGCGATATGCAAATTGCAGTGGGTCCAGTGAGGGAGGGAGCTGGTCTTTAATGTGCCTCATGACAAGCCTCTCCAAGCACTTCATGATGATGGGAGTGAGTGTAACGGGACAGTAGTCACTGAGGCAGGACACTGGAGACTTCTTCAGCACAGGGATGATGTTGGTGCACCCATGGTTTCTGGTTGGGGTGAGTTGTGACGGGTTTGGAGACTTGGGTTTCAATGCACTTGCTGATGTAGCCAGTCACTGATTCTGTGTACTCCTCCAGGTTGATGGAGTCACCAGTAGTTGCTGCTACTCTGAACATCTCCCAGTCAGCATGCTCAAAACAGTCCTGAAGAGCAGAGAGAGCTCCTGGCAGCCAGGTTCTCATTTGCTTCTGGTCTGGTTTGGCGCGTCTGATGAGCGGTCTGTATGCTGGGATGAGCATCACAGAGATGTGGTCTGCGTAGCCGTAGTGGGGGCGGGGCTCGGCCCTGTACGCGCCCGGGGATGTTTGTGTAAACGAGATGAAATTTGGGGAGAACTGACTTCAGATTGGCACGGTTGAAATCACCGGCAACAATAAACGGTCCGTCTGGGTTTGTGTTCTGGAGGTCGCTGATTGCTCTGTACAGCTCGTTCAGTGCGGCGTTAGTGAACTCGGCTCTCGAGGCAAATAAACTGCCCAGCTCTGACGATCGCAAACTCCACCAGCGGTGAGCAGCGACTGGAGACCAGCGCCGCGTCTTTACGCCATTCAGTGTTGATGTAAACACACAGGCCTCCACCTCGAGTCTCAGCGCTCAGCTCAGCGGCTCTGTCCGCACGGAAGCACAACAGGCCGTCGAGCTGGACGGCTGAGTCCGAGTGGAGCTCGTCATCCACGTCACGTAAAAACAAAAACACAGCAGTCCCTGAACTCACGTTGGGCAGCCCGCTGAATCCAGAGGTGGTCCAGTTTATTCTCCAAGGAACAAACGTTGGAGAGAAGGAGCGTTGGAACGGCTGGTCGTGTGGGGTTAGCCATTAGCAGACATGCCAGCTCGCTTGCTCTCTCTCTCTCTCTCTCTCTCTCTCTCTCTCTCCTTCCCTCCCTCTCTTTCTCCTTCCTTCCCTCTCTCTCCCCTCTCTCTCTTCCTCCCCCTCTTTCTCTCTCCTTCCCTCCCTGTTTCTCCTTCCCTCCCTCCCTCCCTCTCTCGCTCTCTCTCTCTCTCTCTCTCTCTCCTTCCCTCCCTCTGTTTCTCCTTCCTTTCCTCTCACTCCCTCTCTCTGTCTGTCTGTTTCTTTCTCTCTCCCTCTCTCTCTCACTCTCTCTCCTTCCCTCCCTCTGTTTCTCCTTCCCTCCCCCTCTCTCTCTCCCCCTCCCTCTCTCTCTCTCTCT
Organism: Pygocentrus nattereri; assembly: GCF_015220715.1. Lineage (NCBI taxonomy): Eukaryota > Metazoa > Chordata > Actinopteri > Characiformes > Serrasalmidae > Pygocentrus > Pygocentrus nattereri. The sequence continues at coordinate 42,525,167 of NC_051220.1, read as the reverse complement.
CTTTCCTTCCCTCCCTCTGTTTCTCCTTCCCTCCCTCCCTCTCTCACACTCTCTCTCCTTCCCTCCCTCTCTCTCTCCCTCTCCCTCTCTCTGTCTGTCTGTCTCTCTCCCTCCCTCTCTCTCTCTCCCACTCTCTGCCTCCCTCTCTCTCTCACTGTCTCTCTCCTTCCCTCCCTCTGTTTCTCCTTCCCTCCCTCTCTCTCTCCCCCTCTCTCTCTCTCTCTCCCACTCTCTGCCTCCCCCCCCCTCTCTCTCTCCTTCCTTTCCTCTGTTTCTCCTTCCCTCCCTCTCTCTCTCCCACTCTCTGCCTCCCTCTCCCCCCCTCTCTCTCTTCTTCCTTTCCTCTGTTTCTCCTTCCCTCCCTCTCTCTCTCCCCCTCCCTCTCTCTCTCTCGCTCTCTCCCACTCTCTGCCTCCCTCTCCCCCCCTCTCTCTCTCCTTCCTTTCCTCTGTTTCTCCTTCTCCCCCCCCAGTTTAATAGTGTGGCTGAGCTCTGATTGAAATCCTCTTCACGTTCTTCTCTTCACTCGTTCTGCTGTTCCAGCTGCGGCGCAGATCAAAGGCTGCAGTTCCACTCGCAGCGCTGCAGAAATGGAGGTGAGAGAGATTTGGATGAATATTTCTTTTTAATCTGGGATAGATGGCGTTTCTGTGGCTGCTAAAGACAAAGCGGCCCTGAGCGGAGACCCCCGCACGGCGGTAAAGAGGGGTGCTACCGATGAACGCAGCACAGAGAGGGAGTTTGATAGGTGGGTCAGACAGCACCTATTATAAAAAAAAGAAGAGAGTGGAGAGAAAAACGTGGCCAGTCTCAGAGACTCCGCCCACACGCAGGCCCAGCCCCTCAGGACAGAGGAGACGGTCACCCAGCAGGAGGTTCAAATATGGACTTACTCTCTCAGTGCAACTCTTTTTCTGAATGTTGATAAAGTGTCTCAAAATAATTACTTACTTATGTAATCATGTGTTTTTGCATGTGTATATATATAAAAGATACTAATTCAGTTTCATGTCATTACTAGTCAATTACAAGTCATTACTTTCAGATGTCAAGACAATATTTTGAGATACTAATTCATTATTTTGAGATGCCAAGTCAAATCTTTGAGATTCTAAGTCATTATTTCAATATGTTAAGTCAGTATTATGAGAAAGTAAGTCATTATTTCAAGATACAAAGTCAATATTTTTGAGAAGTAATTCATTATTTTGAGACACTAAGTCATTACTTTGAGATACTAAATCATTACTTTGAGATACTAAGTCATTATTTTGAGACGCTAAGTCAATAGTTTGAGACACAAAGTCACATTTTTTGAGAGGTAATTATGATGTTACTTAGTTAAAGATGCTAAGTCAATATTTTGAGAAAGTAAGTCGTTTTGAGATTCTAGGTCAATATTTTGACTTGATTTTGACCGGTATCACTTCTTTCTTTCCTTTTAAAAATTCTTGAATGTGTAGTCTATAATCAACTTTCTTTCTTTCTCACACAGAACCAGCTCCAAGACCCCAACCAGTCTGGCTTCAAACCAGCACACTCTACAGAAACTGCCCTTATCGCAGTGACGGAGAACCACCAATCTGCAAGATCAGCTGAACTGTCATCTGTCCTGATCCTTCTTGATCTCTCTGCAGCTTTTGACACGGTCATCCATGCGATCCTTCTGGTCATCCTCAACAACCTCGGAATCACTGGTTATGCGTGGAAGTGGTTCAAGTCCTATCTGGAGGATCGCTCTTATCAGGTAACATGGAGAGGGTTCACATCCTCTCCATGCAGGCTCTCCACTGGTGTCCCCCAAGGCTCGATCCTGGGTCCTCTTCTCTTTTCTCTTTGCACTAGCTCTCTTGGTGATGTGATATCTTGGCTGATTGGCTAGTCGCACTAGTTACTGTTACTGCAGCACAAACTCACTATTAAGACCTTCATCTCAGAAGAAACACTGGAGGAGCAGCGCAACATTTCAGCTGCGCTCTGATTGGTCAGTCGCACTGCAGCTGCACTCTGATTGGCTAGTCGCACTTCAGCTGCACTCTGATTGGCTAGCTGCACTTCTGCTGCACTCTGATTGGCTAGTCGCACTTCAGCTGCACTCTGATTGGCTAGTCGCACTTCAGCTGCACTCTGATTGGCTAGTCGCACTTCAGCTGCACTCTGATTGGCTAGTCGCACTTCAGCTGCACTCTGATTGGCTAGTGGCACTTCAGCTGCTCTCTGATTAGCTAGTCAAACTTCAGCTGCACTCTGATTGGCTAGTCGCACTTCAGCTGCACTCTCATTGGTCAGTTGCACTTCTGCTGCACTCTGATTGGCTAGTCAAACTTCAGCTGCACTCTGATTGGCTAGTGGTACTTCAGCAGCTCTCTGATTAGCTAGTCAAACTTCAGCTGCACTCTGATTGGCTAGTCGCACTTCAGCTGCACTCTCATTGGTCAGTTGCACTTCTGCTGCACTCTGATTGGCTAGTCAAACTTCAGCTGCACTCTGATTGGCTAGTCGCACTTCTGCTGCGCTCTGATTGGCTAGTCACACTTCTGCTGCGCTCTGATAGGCTAGTCACACTTCTGCTGCACTCTGATTGGCTAGTCAAACTTCAGCTACACTCTGATTGGCTAGTTAACTTCTGCTACACACTGATTGGTTGATCTTACCTTTCTCTCAGTCCTCAAGATGCCTTAAATAGGTTAGTACACTACCTGTATATAGAGTCAGTTGGTTTGGAAGATAGTTAAATGAACTTAACTCAATTTAACTAAAGTACATATGCATTAATTATAAAAGGTAAACTTACTGAAGACGAGCTCAAATTCCTGTTTAATCCCTGGACATGATAATAAAGTCACCCAGTAATATAACTGTGGGATAGTCCTGTCTTTTATAGGCTGCTGTAGTAGAGAATGTTCTTACTGAAAATAACTAGGTCAGGGTCCATTAGTCCAATGGAATTAGAGCTGATTTGAACTCATGACCCAGAGGGAACTGGTCTCAGAACTGTTTATCACCAATAAATCCCTGACAAACTTTACAGCAAACAGAGACGTGAGAGGCGCAACTTGTTCGGTTCCAGATTCACCATCTGCGGATTTATCATTGTGGTCTGTAGTGATCTGGGTTTAATCCATTAAAGCCCAAACAAAAACATTCGTCTCTCCTGAGAGCGAAGACGCAGATGTCCACCGTGTCCTGCTGTCTCATCGTGAGGTGTGTGGTTTTATCAGAGCTGTTAAAAAGCTTAGAAACAGTTTCATTAATAAAAAAAAAGTTCGGTTGCGATCCAAATGTAAAATTATTCAAATATGTTAGCGCTGTTTCAGATTCAGTTAATTGATTGACTGGAAGCCAAAAGAAGAAAAGAAATGTTAGACGTATCAAAAACAACGAACACACACACATCTTCTCCTTCTGGGTCGCGGGGGGTGCTGGAGCCCTGGACAGGTGTGACACGGGGAGAACATGCAAACTCCACACAGAGAGGAAGCTGGTCGCCCGGCCGGGGAATTGAACCCAGGCCCTACTTGCTGTGAGGCGATAGCGCCACCCACCACACCACCTTCAAAACAATGAACAGAGCCATAAAAACTTCTAAAATTGACAGAAAGTGAAGTGAAACTTTTTTAATCCCACAAACGGGAAAATTCCACCACCGCATTTATGAAGTGAAACACCACATACACACTAGTGAATACACACACACTAAGGGGCAGGGAGCACACTTGCCCGGAGTGGTGGGCAGCCCTATCCACGGCGACCGTGGAGCAGCTGGGGGTTAGGTGTCTTGCTCATGTGCTGTCAGCACTGGGGATCGAACCGGCAACCTCCCGATCGCAGGGCCAGTTCCCCTGAATGGAAGTCTGAATTTATTATAAAATTAACATTCACAGTAAAGCTAAAATGAAAATGCCTGATATTTAAATAAATGAATATCCAGCATGATTGTCTAAAATTTTCTAAAACAATTAATATTCAGAAAAATGTTTTATACAACTAATATCCAGAATATATTTTTAGAAAAAAAAATTAAGTACTAAAATTAAGTATTGATAAAATTAATATTTAGCTCTAAATATTAATACTAAATAAATATAAGTATTTAAAAAATTATAAGTATAATAAATATAATATAAATACTAATACTAAAAAAAAGTCTAGAAATGTCTAAAAAAATTCCAGAATAAATGAATTTTCAGAACAAATATCTAATTAAGTTAACGTCCCAAGTGTAGTTCTAATAAAATTAGAATTCAGTGATTCAAGATGAAGTTTTACTAAAATTTATGTTCAGAATAAATGCCTAAAAATAATAAAATCCATAATGAAGTAAAAAATAAAGTTATTCATCATAATTTTATATTTATGTAATATTCAGTGTTTTGTAATGCCTCAAAAGTGGTGATTAAATCTTGAAAAATGTAAACAAATCCAAATAAAAACAGTGGCTTATTAACTACATACAATAATGTCTGTTTAATATCTCACTGGTTTCCATGATGCCTAAAAATACGGAATAAAACAGTAATGTTTAAATCTTCATTGTAATTGTAAACAAAAATAAGTGAGAAGTTACAGCAGGTAGTGTACCTGCACTGTGTTGGGCTGGTCAGCAGCTGTGAGGTCAGCGAGAACACGGCTCTGATTTAATGGAGATGATTCAGGGTGACAGCAGCATCACTCCAGTGCGTGTAGAGAGCAGAGCGCAGTTCAGCCACAGGCTGTTCCTCACTGCTAAACCCACACTCAGCACTTTCTCCACCTTCTCCTCTTACTGCTGAGCATGATGGGAACAGCCATAGTATCTGCTGCTGTGCTGAAGCCTGAGGGCTCTGAGTAACGTACAGCAGAATAAGGCCTACGAGGTAAATGCTCAGCAGCTCTGCGTCTCTATATCACACTGTCTGTACAGTAATGAGGAAAACATCAACACACTGACTGTGTGCGGCCATATCGGAACTCAGAACGGACCAATTATTTTTTGCTATTCAAAACGTTGAACGTTTATTATATTTACACCGATCAGGTGTAACATCATGACCACCTCCTCGTTTCTACGCTCACTGTCCACTTCATCAGCTCCACTGACCGTATAGCTGCACTCTGTAGTTCTACAGTTACAGACTGTAGTCCATCTGTTTCTCTGATACTCTGTTACCCTGTTCTTCAGTGGTCAGGACCCCCATGGACCCTCACAGAGCAGGTACTGTTTGGGTGGTGGGTCATTCTCAGCACGGCAGTGACACTGACGTGGTGGTGGTGTGTTAGTGTGTGTTGCGCTGGCCTGAGTGGATCAGACAGCAGTGGGCAGCGTCCTGTGGGCAGTGTCCTGTGACCAATGATGAAGGACTAGAGGATGACCAACACAAACTGCAGCAGCAGATGAGCTGTCGTCTCTGACTTTACATCTACAAGGTGATCCGACAAGGTAGGAGTGTCTAATAGAGTGGACAGTGAGTGGACACAGCGTTTAAAAACTCCAGCAGCACTGCTGTGTCTGATCCACTCAGACCAGCACAACAGACACTAACACACAGAGTTACTTCAGTGCTATACAGTAAGTGGAGCTGATAAAATGGACAATGAATGTAGAAACAAGTAGGTGGTCATAATGTTATGCATGATCATTGTGTGTGTGTGTGTGTGTGTGTGTGTGTGTGTGTATATATATATGTGTGTGTGTGTGTGTGTGTGTGTGTGTGTGTGTGTGTGTGTGTGTATATGTATATGTATATGTAATACAATACTAAGGCACCCTTAACTGTTATAGACTGTCTATAAACATGAATGTTGGCTGTACGTCTGGGTTGATTGTCCACTATGAACAGATTTTAAGGCCAAAATCTTCTCTAAACTCTCATAAAACAGCATCTCAGTCATCAGGCAGTGAATTCAGAACCAGTTCATGTAGGAACTTTCTGTAGGAGCTTTTAGAGGGACGTCTGGTTCCCATCACCACCACTGTGAACGGCTCTGACTCGGTCAGTTTATCTAGAACACAGTTTCACACCAAACCATCTGTATGTGTCTTATTTAATACATGCAGAGATTGTGGTGAACACATTTATGAGAATCTGTAATTGTTCTAGTAATACGTTCATTTCAGCATGAATTTCTGGAAGAAAACGAAAAGCTTAGATACTAGAAAAATAAATTATCTGTGGTATCCATGTAGGTTCTTTAGCAAAGTCAGTGGTTCTATATAGAACCATGAACACTCAAAGAACCATTTGCAGGCCTAAAGGGCCTCTTAAAGGGCTCTTTGGAACCCTTGGAGAATGTGCTGCATGTGGCTCTCTATAGAACCGTTCTGAAAAGGGTTCTATGGTGCACCAAAAAGGATTCCTCTCTCCCATGTAACAGAAGAGGAACCCGTTCCGGTGCTAGAAACAACCATACACACATTCTCCATCAATCTGAAGAACCATTTAAGCCTGCAAATGGCTCTTTGAGTGTTCATGGTTCCGTTTAGAACCATCTTTACTAAAGAACCCTTGAAGAACTGTACCAGGCTGATTCAGGCCGTCCAGTCGCTGTTGTGTATTCAGTAAAATGAATTCCGAATCAGACTGAAGTTGAACTGAATCGTTGTGAATTGCAGATTTGCTTGTCTTAAAGAGTCATATTTAATTTGACTCACTGAATCGTTTGCGTTCAGAGATTTACACTCCCAGTTTAAATATAGAGCACAGTGAGTGATGTCGCTGTATCCGCAGTTTCTCTGAGTCCGCAGCATGTTCACTACTTACACGTCATTTCTTTGCTCAGCAGCAGCTCAGAGGTCTTGCGGTCATTCCGGCAATTGGAGAAACGAATCGTTATGGACATTAGAGTAAGGCCTTTACTCTGAAGCAGAGGCAAAGCCCACAGAACCTCTCACTGAGAGGGAACACTAATAGGAGCAATCATGAGGGACCGAGTCTCTCCATAAAGAAAACTAGAGCAGTTTTCATTCCCGCTCTGTGAGGCTAGAGCTGTGACATAAATACGTTATTACGCTCCATCCACACGCCAGTCAGCAACACCTCATCACGTAATTATGATTCAGCGCCGGGTTTGGGAAAGGTTAATAAAAGGAGTGCTCTGATTCTAAATTTTAAATTAACAACTCCTTATAAATTGTCTGACACAATTCTTATAAATAATTCAGAGCTCCTGTCGTCGTTCCTCCGGGGCAGGTTTATAGAAAACCGCAATTAAGACTCTGAGAGAGTGGCGTGTCAGCTAAGGATGGAAGGGAAGTGATTGGGAGTTGGGCGCGCTCACCACACGCGTATACCGGGACAGATAGTCCTCCTATGAAGTGCATATGAGCCGTAATCTCCTGATTCTACATGCATGCAGTGCTCTACAGAGAGGCCGCTCTTCTTTTACCTTCAATACTAGTCAAACTGACCATGAACGACTGTGTCATTCATTTTTCAGCATCTGGAAAAAAGCTAAAACATATATTTAACA
>NC_051220.1:42490218-42512718 GCF_015220715.1 Pygocentrus nattereri | reverse complement strand
ACTTCCACTCACTGGCCACTTTATTAGAAACACCTACCTTGTGCTTCCACTCACTGGCCACTTTATTAGAAACACCTGCCTTGTGCTTCCACTCACTGGCCACTTTATTAGAAACACCTGCCTTGTACTTCCACTCACTGGCCACTTTATTAGAAACACCTACCTTGTGCTCCTAGTCAGTGGCCACTTTATTAGAAACACCTTCCTTGTGCTCCTATTCAGTGGCCACTTTATTAGAAACACCTGCCTTGTACTTCCACTCACTGGCCACTTTATTAGAAACACCTTCCTTGTGCTCCTAGTCAGTGGCCACTTTATTAGAAACACCTTCCTTGTGCTCCTATTCAGTGGCCACTTTATTAGAAACACCTACCTTGTGCTTCCACTCACTGGCCACTTTATTAGAAACACCTTCCTTGTGCTCCTAGTCAGTGGCCACTTTATTAGAAACACCTGCCTTGTACTTCCACTCACTGGCCACTTTATTAGAAACACCTTCCTTGTGCTCCTAGTCAGTGGCCACTTTATTAGAAACACCTTCCTTGTGCTCCTATTCAGTGGCCACTTTATTAGAAACACCTACCTTGTGCTTCCACTCACTGGCCACTTTATTAGAAACACCTTCCTTGTGCTCCTAGTCAGTGGCCACTTTATTAGAAACACCTTCCTTGTGCTCCTATTCAGTGGCCACTTTATTAGAAACACCTACCTTGTGCTTCCACTCACTGGCCACTTTATTAGAAACACCTTCCTTGTGCTCCTAGTCAGTGGCCACTTTATTAGAAACACCTTCCTTGTGCTCCTATTCAGTGGCCACTTTATTAGAAACACCTGCCTTGTACTTCCACTCACTGGCCACTTTATTAGAAACACCTTCCTTGTGCTCCTAGTCAGTGGCCACTTTATTAGAAACACCTTCCTTGTGCTCCTAGTCAGTGGCCACTTTATTAGAAACACCTTCCTTGTGCTCCTAGTCAGTGGCCACTTTATTAGAAACACCTACCTTGTGCTTCCACTCACTGGCCACTTTATTAGAAACACTTACCTTGTGCTTCCACTCACTGGCCACTTTATTAGAAACACTTACCTTGTGCTCCTACTCAGTGGCCGCTTGTTTTGAAACACTTACCTTAAAGTTGCTGTACATAGATGACCAAGCCACATCGGGCCAACCTCAGCTCTGTGATGAGTGGTGTCCTATGATGGCATCACAGATGGAAGTGTTGCCAGGGAGTGTTAGCTCGTTCCCGGTGCTGCATCACTAGGCTGAATGCAAATACATCATCATCATAGATTTATAGACTTCCTGTCTCAGAACCCACTCTGTTTTTCCTTTTGGTTTGAAGGTCCATATGAAATATAGATGAGTCACAGTTTCCAGGGAACTGCATGCAGGCTGAGTCTCTCTCTGGACCCATTGTTTTTCTGTCTGGTCTCTTAGTGCTAAGCCTTGTTTATTAGAGCCACTGAGTCAACTAAGGAGAGGCTGTCATTGTTCTAAAATAGAGACAGTACCTCTTGGTACATTCATTTTTTAAAAGCCTTTATTTTTTTATCTGCGTCTCCTTGCAGGCAGCTGTTGTGAGAGAAGGTGCGTTCTGCTGCGGAGCTTTGGTCGGGGCTCAGTGGGTGGAGATGCATTTGGATCTTAGTAGAGCTAAGACCTTGGTGCTAGCTCCAAACCTCACTGCATTCATTAGGCATGATCTCTGACTCCTGTCTGTAACAACCGGAAAAACAACACAGTCTTTGTAATCACTGGAAAGCGTATCGGAGGCCAGGCTTTTCCCCGTTTCAGCACCACGGACAGCTCCCTCATATACATACTACTGTAAATTAATGAGCAATGCTTTCCGAAGGCGCTTTAGATAGGAGGGCTGAGGTGTCGGGGGAAAAATGCAGAATTTATTTGACTGGCGAGTGGGTTTAAGACTCAGATATGCTAAAAAAAGAAGAAGAAAAAAGATGTTGAGAGAGGTTCCATTAAGAAGCTGAAACAATAGCACATCCACTGCCCTCAGATGGAAACTCTATTTTTGTACCACTTGTCTTGTTAATGGTTTTTGTATTCAAAGGAACCACCGTTCTCAAAGTTTCTCAAACAAAGGAGATCCATTTTCTCTCGGAATCCTGTTGTTCCAATAATGTCCATTCTTATCGGAGAGATGTTTCATCAGCGATGTGTAACGCCGAGCTAGTCTTTCTCTAGAGTGTGTAATAAAGCATAATGAAGGAAATTCAGGCTGCAGTGCTGAATATTGGGCGAACGTCCTGGGTGGGTTTTACTCTGGAAATCATCATTTTTGCACACACTGCAACGGAACACTGCCTGGCCACTTTATCAGAAACCCTTCCCTTATGGCTCCAACTTACAGGTGAAAAGGTACAGACTGTAGCTCATCTCGTGATGCATAGTGTGTTAGCTGCCCTCAGTTTCCAACCTCTGACTGAATATTCCAGTTAGTGGAAGCATAGGGTAGGTGTTTCTAATAAAGCGGTCACTAAATAAAAGTACAAGGTTAGTGTTTCCAATAAAGTGGCCAGTTACTGGAAGTACAAGGTAGGTGTTTCTAATTAAGTGGCCACGACATAAAAGTACAAAGTTGTGTTTCTGATAAAGTGACCAGTTAGTGGAAGCACAAGGTGGGTGTTTCTAATAAAGTGGCCAGTTTGTGGAACTATAAGTTAGGTGTTTCTAATAATGTGGCCACTACATAAAAGTACAAAGTTGTGTTTCTGATAAAGTGGTCAGTTACTGGAAGTACAAGGTAGGTGTTTCTAATAATGTGGCCACTAAATGAAAGCACAAGTTAGGTGTTTCTAATAATGTGGCCACTAAATGAAAGCACAAGGTAAGTGTTTCTAATAAAGTGGCCTTGCTCATTATCTCTGTTCTCATAACTAATCATATGCAAATTGCTGTTTTTCTTTCCACTCTTGTAAACTCTAGTCTTTTTCAAAAAGGATGATGTTATGAATGAGGGCAGAGGCTGAAATGATGATGAGAAGCATCTATTAGACCGTCACAGACTGATTCATCACTCATTTCAGACTGTAACTCTCACTGAATTAAATCAGTCTGAGTGTCTTTACTGGCACCTTTTACTGACACGGATACAGAACCATCACTGTTACATCACACCATCGCACTTAGAGTCGGAGATCACACTCATCAGGATTTACAGGAAAGAGAGAGAGAGGGAGAGAGAGAGAGAGAGAGAGACAGAGAGAGAGAGAGACCGAGAGAGAGAGAGACAGAGACAGAGACTTGACTTTTAACCCTCTTTATTAAATTTATTTCATAATAAATTATTTATTATCTAAATTAAAAGAGGTCTAAACAAGTGCCAGTGAGACCCCCTCCCCCTCCCACCTCTTCAATCCCCCAGTATGTGGTTTATGGGCTGAATGAAGGGATCAGGATGGAGTGATTTTATCTTCCGCTCAGTTCACTGTGCTCTATTAATACAGCAGAGGATGAGCAGAGATAAACGAGTGTCAGAGAGACGGAGGGGGAGCTCAGAGTGTAGCATGGGTTAATTACACTGCATTGAGAGAGAGAGAGAGAGAGAGAGAGAGAGAGAGAGAGAGGGTGAGTGGGGGGAGGGAGAGAGAAAAAAAAGAAAAAAGAGAAAATAAGAAAGAAAAGAGACAGAGATGGAAAAGAGAGCAAGGGGGCGAGAGACAAGCGAGAGGGAGAGAAAAGAGGTGAGGAAAGAGAAAAGGGAGAGCAAAAGAGAAGAAGGAAAAATGGGTGAAAGAGAATGACAGAAAAAAGGAGAGAAATAAAAGAGAAAAGAAAGGATGAACAGAGGAAAGAGAAAGGTGAGGACAGTGAGAGACAGAGGCCCAGTCTTTTTACCACGGCTCCTTGTTTTCAAGTGTCTCTTTTCCCCTTGTTACTGAGCTACAGGGCAGTGGTTGAGATCTTCCCTCTGAAATGAGACCCTCTAATAAAAGAGCATCACTTCATTAACAGCTACTAGCGCCGTTCTGTAGGCGACCCTGCCCGTGAAACATTGTTATACTAAAATAACATGATTTTCATCATTTTTGAGCAGAGAAAATTCTCATATTTGTGGGTTTCTTTGGTCTCTTGTGTTCTGTCTTACCAGTTTTTCTGTTTTCCTCATATCTCTCTGTTTGGAGTCTCGGAAAAACTCAGTTTGGATGGTCATGTAGCCCCAACACTGCACCCCACCCCTCTATCTCAACAGGAATCAGGACACCCCACCACTAGACGAGAACACGCAGAACAGAGGGGTAGGGCTGAGTGGTAGGGCCGAGGGGTGAAATGGGACTAGGCCAGAGAGTGAATGGAGATAGAGGGGAAAGAAAGTAATGCAGAAAAGAGCACAGAAGAGAGATGAGAATATAGAGGAAGACAAAAGAAAAAAGAGAGAGAAAAGAAAAGAAGCAGAAGGGAAAGTAGAGAGAGAGAGAGAGAGAGAGGGGGGATAACAGATGAGGGTAAATGAGGGTAAAGGTAGACGCCGTGTTAGTCAAGGTGTGGACCACCTGCAGTGTGAAGCAGCTCTGACATCGTTAAGAGGTTTGTGTGGAGTTTGCGTTGTGACAAAGCAGGAAACTTAACTTATTAATAACATAACACAGCTAAATCTACTCTCAGCTGTGTCCAGTCAGTGTGCTCCTCTTTCCCTTCATTCCAGCTTCCGTTCTTCTCAGGAGACTCACTTTCAGCTCCTCAAAGAACCTGCAGACACGCCTCCAAAGCTCAGTCTGAGAAGCTGGTTGAAGATTTTCTGAAGTGATCAAACCCATTCAGTGGTGCTGAGGTCTGGACTCTGGGGTGGTCAGTCCATCGTCCAGCTTCTTTGTTTGATGTGTCCGTCTCCTTTTCTCAGCGAGGTTCTTCTTGATCAGCTACACGTCCTTTCAGACCCACAGCGCTGAGTGGTCTTCTCACAGTGGACAGATGGACAGAAACACCTGTGGATGTTTTCAGATCTGAAGCAGCTTGATCTTCTCCTCTCTCTCAGAGATCAAAACTTTCAGTGCTGTTTATCTGAAGGGGGCAGTTTTGGGGTCGACCAGCTCTTCCAGGTGGTTGTTAGGGGTCGCAATTTTAGAAACTCACTTATTTTCCTTTGCCTTTCTCCTTCATTATGCAAGTGAATCATCTTCTGTCTAATCCTCTCAGAATGATCAACTGAACAATGTGGTTCTGCTATAATATTAGGACATTTCTGTTCTGTAAAAGTATGAAAACATCAACATGGACACAGATGAAATCCATTCAGGAGCTCTTCAAATCCAATCCAAGGCCAATATTTCTATCAAAAATGATACACCTTAGGTTCGAAGGGATTCTATTTGTAGTCTATCATGAAAGTGAAAGGATGTTCTTTCTCTCATGACTGATCTCATGTCGCTTGAAATGATTTAGGGAAAGAAAAACAGTTGCGTTGGTTAGAAGTAAAATAAATAAATAAGCTCACACAAAGAAGGTAAAAGAGAATGAATCAGGCATCAAGTGCACGAGCCACTGAGCTTTACAAAAGAGCAGAACGAGAGCGCGCTGCTGGTTCCGAGCCAGGAAAAGCAGAATCAGTGATTTTAGAGAGCAATCATCCTCCACAGCGAGCGGAGCAAATGAGAACAATACCCTGCCGTGATTAGGGAACGCTTCGACTCTGAAAAAATGGGGGGGGGCGAAGGCTGTGTGATTGCGCGAGAGGTGTCAGTTATCCAATCACTTTTCTTTCTGCAGGTATTTAGAGAGGGGGAGTGGAGGGGGGGCATGGATCACTCAGAGACAAATGAAAAGCTTAGCAACGACAGACTCTAAGAGTGCTAATGAAGATTGAGTTGTGCTGCGCAGGTGGAGTTAAAGCGATAGCTCACATGTGCCAAAGTCTAGGCCGCAGCCGACGTAGTGTGGGTCCTCAGTAGAACTGTCCTATGAAGACTCCTCCATAGTAGCCTACTGGTCACACAAATGGAACGGTCCTAATGAGGCAGCATGGTGACATCACCAGAAAGGTCTCACCTCTTGAAATTGTGGCGAGGGAATATCTGTACTCCTGGAGCGAGAGTTGTGTCTGTATACTCACCATTAAGTCAAACTGCTTCAGTGTTGGTGTTGGACTCTGTCAAGGTTGTGCCTTGTCTCCACTCCTGTTTGTGATATTCATGGAAAGGCTATGAAGGCATAGCCAAGGTCAGGAGGTCCTTATGTGTGGAGGCCCGAGGCTGATGTCTCTACTACTTGCAGATGACGTTGTCCTTTTGGCTGAATTGCATAGATGCCTGGACTGTTTGCAGCTGAGTGCAGCTGAGCCCACTCCACTTAAGGAGAAATGCCCTTCCTCAGGTGGAGAAGTTTAAGCATCTCGGGGATCCAGGAGGAGCTCAGAGTAGATCCTCCACTTTGAGAAGAGCCAGTTAAGGTGGTCCTTGCATCTGATCAGGATGCCCCCTTGAAGCCTCCCAGTGTGGGTTTACCAGGCAAGGCCTACTGGAGCAAAACCCGGGGGTTGTCCTAGGACCCCCTGGAGGCGTTATATCTCCAAGGTTAGTCTGGGAGCAGCAGGATGTCCCTCTGACTGAGCTGGAGGAAGTTGCAGGGGACAGGGTCATCTGGGATTCTTTGCTCTCCCAACTGCTACTGCGACCCTATCTGGACAAAGCAGTTAAAGATGATGATGATAATGATGATGATGAACTTGTTGATGAAAGGCGAGACTTACAGCAGGCTGAGCAGCGAGTGGGCAGAGCTCATTACTCTGACGTAGCAACAAGCTGCTTGTTAAAGAGCTATAATTAGGAGGAAGGAATTGTATAAAAGCACTAGAACGCTCGAGGTCATGTGATATCGTGAATAAGATCAGGGCTGTTATGATATTTTCCAATAACACATGACCTCAAGTGTTCTATTGTTTAATTATATCATGGAGATTCCTATACAGCAATGCCTTGGCACTGCCGTTGATTAACCTGAATTACACAAACTGTGCATCAACAGACTGACGACGTTCCCTAATGCCCATTTCACACCAGATGCGAAGGGGTGTGTGTGTTAGTCCGGAACCACTCTGGATACGACAGACACACATTGCAAAGCATGAGCGTTTGCTGATTGTGTTGCATCGTCACATAATATGAACGTCTATATTGTCCGTTTATTACTCATGTAAACTTTATTTAGATGACAGACAGTTTAACGACAAAACAGCGGCCTTGAATGTTGCTGGCTTTCTCACCAGGTGATGTCTATGTGAAGAGGAGGAGATGCCTGCGTGTCCACAACATTAACCTACTCAAGGGATTTCGGGCAACCTGTCAAAGAGGGAATATTAGATTTTTTGGTTTGTTTATTAGCCTAGATTGCCAGACATTGCATTTCTTTACCGCTTTGTGTAGAAACTGGGTTATGGTATGCAGTGCGGTTATCCCGTCTGGTGTGAAATGGGCTTTACTGTACACCAGCAAAGTGGAGTTATAAGAGAGGGGTTTCTGTTAAAGTGGCCAGGAAGGGTATAGATCAGTAAAGCACTTCTATATGGCGTCACTCGTCTGTTACCGTTAGAGATCGATGAGCCTTGTTGCTCAATACTAAAGGAAACATCCCAAGTCATGTGTAACACTCTGACTCTGACTCTAATCGTGTCAGTTATCAGCGTGAGAGAGCAGAGGCAGGAGATTACTGGTGATTAACGAGGTGGAGAGGATGGCTCTGATTACACTGCAGTGTCCTGCCACTGCTTGGAGAACGTTTTTGCTCATGTCTCAGTCGTTCATTCCTCAAATGTGAATCAGCCGCATCCAAGAATGAGGACACCTGATGGGCCCATACGCTGGTTTCATGCAACCTCTCTGCTCGTGGATGCGAACACATGAGGACATTGTTAAGAAAGCACTGTTACAGGGGAATTCCACCAATTTTTCAAACTTTCAGCATAGTAATGAGATGTACACATTCAGAGTGGTTTGAACGAATTGGTTCAGACGTCTTTACAGTGGTGGTGATGGGAACCAGGCGTCGCCATGACTACAACACAGATATAGACACTTTATTTACCATCCAGAACCACCAGAGAACCTACACGAGTCTTCTGAGCTTATATGGAATGTTGATGATGGAAAATAGTGGAAAATCTGTGCAAAACATATTGTATCATTTTCCTCTCTGCAGAGATTTTATTTAAAAAATGTTTTAAGCCAAAATCTCATCACAAAACTATCATAATGCAGCATCTCAGTCGTGAAGCAACGTATAATAACCATTTCAGGTAGTCGACCCGTCAGTCGTGGGCTGGAGGTTAGGGAACCGGCCCTGTGACTGGAAGGTCGCCGGTTTGATCCCCAGAGCCAACAGTCCATGACTGAGGTGCCTTGAGCAAGACACCTAACCCCCAACTGCTCCCTGGGCACTGTTGTTAGGGCTGCCCACTGCTCCGGGCAAGTGTGCTCACTGCCCCCTAGTGTGTGTGTGTTTACTAGTGTGTATGTGGTGCTTCACTGTACGGATGGGTTAAATGCAGAGGTGGAAATTCCCCGTTGTGGGACTAATAAGGGTCACTTAATCTTAACATTTGATGAGGGAGCTTTCAGAGGTGGACGTCTGGTTCCTATCACCACCACTGTGAACGATTCTGACTCAGTAAGTTTCTCTTGACTTTGTTTATATTTTAACCTTGCAGTTCCACACGAATTTGGAAAAATCAGTGGAATTTCATCGAGACAGCAGAAGCAGTGTAGCTTTATCACTAACAAGACTAATAATTAATCACTCAAGAAGCAATGAAGTGATATGTTTCTCTGACAAACTGACATGTTGGTTGTCCACTGAGGAAAAATGACCTCGCCTAGACGACAAATACTCATCCTTGTTTCACCTTCCTCTTTTTGTTTTTGTTTCCACTGTGGTTGAAAAAGTCTGTTTATTAACTGAGATGAGTTCTTCAGAATCAAGCTTCAGTCAGAGCGTCCATCCTTCTAAGCTGTGGACCTGAATTCCACCCTTGATTCGACAGGCAAGCTCGGTGCTCTCTTTAAGAAACGTTTGAAATTTTATCTCTGTAGCTCAGCGTCTAATTAAAATTCTACCTCTCTTTTGGTATTTATCTTTTCAGTTGGACCCATCTGTCTTGTATGATTTTAATTGAATACTCATCATTTCTTCTTTCACTGTTAAGCTGTATCACCTGTCTGTCCAGCACTTTAAGCTGCCACTGGTATGAAAAGCAAACTATAAAAAATATGACTATTTTTATTAAATTGCTGCACGCAGAATGGGTGGGGCTAAACGGCTGTTGGCTAAATGGGTGGGGCTAACCTGCTGTAGGCTGAAGGAGTGGCATTAATCTGCTGTAGGCTGAATGGGTGGGGCTAAACTGCTGCAGGCTGAATGGGCGGGGCTAAACCGCTGCAGGCTGAATGGGCGGGGCTAAACTGCTGTAGGCTGAAGGAGTGGCATTAATCTGCTGTTGGCTGAATAGGTGGGGCTACACTGCTGTAGGCTGAATGGGTGGGGCTAAACTGCTGTAGGCTGAAGGAGTGGCATTAATCTGCTGTAGGCTGAATGGGTGGGGCTAAACTGCTGCAGGCTGAATGGGTGGAGCTAAACTGCTGCAGGCTGAATGGGCGGGGCTAAACTGCTGTAGACAGAATGGGCGGAGCTAAACTGCTGTAGGCTACAGGAGTGGCATTAATCTGCTGTTGGCTGAATAGGTGGGGCTACACTGCTGTAGGCTGAATAGGTGGGGCTACACTGCTGTAGGCTGAATGGGTGGGGCTACACTGCTGTAGGCTGAATGGGTGGGGCTAAACTGCTGTAGGCTCAAGGGGTGGAGCTAAACTGCTGTAGGCTGAATGGGTGGAGCTAAACTGCTGTAGACTGAAGGAGTGGCATTAATCTGCTGTAGGCTGAATGGCTGGGGCTACACTGCTGTAGGCTGAATGGGTGGGGCTAAACTGCTGTAGGCTCAAGGGGTGGAGCTAAACTGCTGTAGGCTGAATGGGTGGAGCTAAACTGCTGTAGACTGAAGGAGTGGCATTAATCTGCTGTAGGATGAATGGCTGGGGCTACACTGCTGTAGGCTGAATGGGTGGGGCTAAACTGCTGTAGGCTCAAGGGGTGGAGCTAAACTGCTGTAGGCTGAATAGGTGGAGCTAAACTGCTGTAGACTGAAGGAGTGGCATTAATCTGCTGTAGGCTGAATGGCTGGGTCTACACTGCTGCAGGCTGAATGGGTGGGGCTAAACTGCTGTAGGCTCAAGGGGTGGAGCAAAACTGCCACAATGATGTCACAGCCATGATGAATTCAGGAGCTGTTTCTCAGCTTAGTCTCCGTTATGGGCTGTGTGGACTGAAAACTGCACCTTACAAAACTTTAACAGTCATTTTTTGCTACATCAAACTTGAAAATTACTTTTTCCTTGTTATGAACCCTTTAAGCAGCAAGGCTGGCGTTTCTACATGGCCTGGATGTGTCTCTAAAACCGAGCAGCCGAGGACAGTAATTGTACCAGGCTGGAACATGATGAGTTTCTAACAGCGGAGTCGGGGTGAAATTAGCTTGTTGTCGGATCTAACCGAGTCAGCACTCTGCGCTTTTCTCCCCTCTGCAGTCTGAATCCCTGACAGCTTGTAGAACGAGCTGAGATTTCTCTGTAGCTGTGGTGCTGGAGTTGAAGTGAGCAGGGGTTAAATACTCCAGCTCTCTGCGAGCTGTGACTCGTTCGCCCGGAATACTTTCGGCGGAGGTGTATTTTTTATTTTTTCTCCTCAGCCAGGCGCGTTTGACAACCGTTGTTAGAGGAGAAGGTTGTCAGGGTTTATATCATTTAACAGAAAGCTTCACAGGTATTCAGCATGTCAAAATAACATCTGCGGTGCCTCGCCGCCGCAGGGCGAATATACACAGCGCTGCTACTCTCCCATACGGAGGCTTCCGAAACACAACAGCTTGTTTTCTTAATTAATACCAGCTCCAAACACTTATTTGTCATTTTAGAGCAGTAAAGTGGAGGCTGAGGCGTAGAGCGTCAGTGCATCCTCGAGAAATTAACTGAGATTTTAACCTTTAGGTGTCGCAGCAGTAAGAAAAACAAGCTGCAGTTGTATTTACGCAGTAAAATCTGATTGGTTGAGAATAATAGCTAATGGCTGTGTCTGAACCTGTGCTGTCTTATAAGTCAGTGCAGTGTTGTGATGACAGGACCTGCAACCAATCGCATTTGAGACTCTCCTGGAAGGCAACACTGTCACACCATCGCTAAGATACCGACAGTTCACTTCTAGTCGTCAGCGTTAGTTGTATATTGTATATAGTTGTATAATTCTAAGGATGCTGTATTGGTAAAAGCATTATAAATGCATCCATAAGGTGTTATATGGCATACATAACTGCACATAATACTGGCTATAAGCTTGCAAAGCATCGCTCAAGTAGATTAAATAAAACACAACACTTTAGGCCTGTGAGTTGGGGGTGCTGCAATTTTAAGTGGTGCAAATGAGCTGAGCGGAGACCAATCAGACCGTTGGACTGTGGAACGGGGTACAGTGAGGAGGAGGAGGCTTGGCCACTACAAGCCATTTAGAGGAGGCAAAAAACACAGGATGGACACACACAGGTAGAAGAAACAAGCACCACAGGACAAAACAACATCGCCGTTGTTGGAAGAAAACCTCGTATCTCCAAAATAGTAACTTTACAGGAGAAGGAAGAAACCTACTTAAATTTTAATGTAAGTCAATGGAACCAGAATTTTATCCAAGTCGGTTTGGGCCATTTCTTTTGTTCCATCCCTCATGAAATTTACGCACAATGTAAAGGACAATAGGCGTTTTCAAATGATGTCAAAAACTGAAAAAAGACAAAGATGGAGATACGAGGTGTTCTTCCAAACAGCGATACGAAATCCAGTGAAGGAAACATCTACGCTGCTTTCGAACAGCCAGCCGTATGGTGGACCCTCAGCAGGCAGCGCTTTATACAGTCACTGAGTTCCACGTGTGCCTCAGTGCCGTCTGAGTGGGCAGCGTTTCTCACATTTCTGACACAGACAATGACTTTTCCTCAATAGCTATCATTCCACTGAGCATCGGTTGCTAAGTTACCACTCCATGCTGAAACTAACTGTTACTAAACTTCTACTTTAGCTGAATATTATAATGTTATAAAACCGGTCCTAAAATCGGATTGACTGAGCCGCTTTCAAAGCCATTGTAAAATCAACGGCATGCGTGCACCAACCAACTAACATGGACTGAACTCCATATCACTGCACCACAGCATGAAAAAAGCCTTTCTGCTCTTGATGAAATCACTGTTGACTCTAACGCTGCATGCATGGAGCACCGAGTGAACTGATGAAGTAAGAACCCGGTTCTGTTTAAACTGAGGAGCTGACAACTTATGTTCTTAACTAGAACTGGGCTGGTCAGCCGGCTAACAGACTAAAAGATCCAGCAGCCTAAACAGCTCCATCATTAATATCACAGGCCTGAATTAAAGCCCTGACGGTCTGATTTACTGTAGAACTGCAGTAGAAAAGCCTAAAAGAGTCACTTGAATGTCTTTCACACTTCAGATGTTCGTGTTTCAGTCAGAAGTCGCGTCAAACCCAGACTGAAATCTAAACGGCTCCGTAGTCCCTAAACAGTGTTCTAGCTATGAAAGTTTAGTGGTTCTAGCCTCTGCAGCCAAACAGTGCATCATGTATGGAGTGTGGACGTGTCTCAATCCCAAATGACTGTTTCTTAGCTGTATTTTGCTCTGTTGGGCTGCAGGATCCAGTATTTAACCTCCTACGTAGTGCACTATGTAGGGAGCAGGGAGCCGTTTGGGATTCAGCCCCAGTGGGAGAAGAGGGTGCCGCTGGATTGGAGCTAAATAAGACGCCTTATAAAGTGAAAGTTTCTGCACTGAACATCTGTGTTAAATAGCCGTGTCATCAGATGTTCATTGCCATATAACAAAAAGTAAAAAAAATCATGAAGTGACTGCAGTGCACAGCGGTCTTTCAGCGGTCCATGGCTGCTTAGCAGTGATACCGTAAAGAGATGCTCTAAAGGAGCTACATTTCTTGGTGGAATACTCGTTTATGATTATTATTAATAATAAGAGAAATTGTTTATCCTGGCCGCTGTTTTGTAAAGGCAATAAGCCACTTGAGGCTGTGCATTACAGTGATTTTATGTTCTCTGGTTCGCCTCGTGCCTAACAAGACCCCCGTGATAATCACACCATTACTTTATGGCATTGATCTGTTCATCAATAATTAATTATACAGTAATTGAAATGATTAACATATGTAGATGGTTACATGTAAATTAATTGTGATTAAGCTCAAGTTATAACTCATATGCCTGATGAAGATCAGTGTGATTATGTTAATAAAAAACGGATTACGTTTCAGAGTAGCTCAGAATTAGTTCATTATAATAATTAGAATAATAACAGGATAGAGTTAATAAATATTTGATAAATTACCATTATTATAAAATATTAGCATACAGTTTTTTTCCCAGATTCAGCACCTAATTTTTCTCTAATCTCATTAACAGTAATTATGTAATAATGATGTAACTCCACAGCATGTTGTAAACGTGCTGTAAATGGATTGTACTGCGTAGAAATGCGGCTTTAATAACTCCAAACTTCTAAAAGGGTTAAATGTGGTCTCTCAGGTCACCGTCAGCAGGTGTAACGACGTCCACTGCATAAGCAGCTCCGCAATCAACACTGCAATAAATCAGCCATGCAGGACATGGGCTAAAACATTATCACTGACCACTAAACATCATCATCATCATCATCCAGTCCACTTCACGGCGATTTTCTTCTACGCTGAAAGCGTCTCGTAACCCTTCAAGGGCAAATCAAGGCAGATCAATCAGTCGTTATCCTCAACCCACTGAATGCCATCATCAGTGACTGTATGAGAAAGTAAACAGAATTACAGGAGCAGTGTGTCGTTTCTGGGTGGGAATCAGGATCTGCTCACGTCTAAGTTTTTAAAGGGACTTTACCATCGAAAAGCTTAACTGTCCTCACTTTTACTGAAATATGAGCTCAATATAAAATGTAAACATTGGAAAAACTTCAAAACACACCATTCAGTCACTGGTGCTGTAAGATTACGATTAATTGACCCTTATTAGTCCCACAACGAGGAAATTTCACCTCCTCATTTTAACCCATCCGTGAAGTGAAACACCACATACACACTAGTGAGCACACACACACACTAGGGGGCAGTGAGCACACTTGCCTGGAGCGGTGGGCAGCCCTATCCACGGCAACCGGGGAGCAGTTGGGGGTTAGGTGTCTTGCTCAAGGACACCTCAGTCATGTGCTGTTGGCTCTGGGGATCGAACCGGCGACCTTCCAGTCACAAGGCTGGTTCCCTAACCTCCAGCCCATGACCCTAACCCTATTCTCAGTCCAGCAGCGACACTGAGGTGTTTAAAACTCCAGCAGCACTGCTGTGTCTGATCCACTCAGACCAGCGCAACACACACTAACACACCACCACCACGTCAGTGTTACTGCAGTGCTGAGAATGATCCACCACCCAAACAGTACCTGCTCTGTGAGGGTCCATTGGGGTCCTGACCACTGAAGAACAGGGTAACAGAGTATTAGAGAAACAGATGGACTACAGTCTGTAACTGTAGAACTACAGAGTGCAGCTATACAGTCAGTGGAGCTGATAGAATACCAAATGACCACTTGTTGCATATTTTATGTGATTTGTTCATCTATGAAAAAGTAAGTAAGACAGCTCATTTACACAAACGAGGGCTTGCAGCAAGTTTCTGTCCGGTGAGTGACTGACTGTAGGAAATGTAGGCAGTGCCTTTCCTCCACTCATGAAGTCTGATCACAAGCGGCCACTGGAGACCCATTCGAGATGCCTGGAAACGACAGTCACGAACAGCTCTACGTCTCACTGTTCACTTATGACCAGATCACTCGAGACTGGCGTTCATATCAGGTGTGAACAGGGCCGCTGAGACTGTACGTTCCTCTGAGCCGATACAGTGCAGTGACTGAAACTGGGTTATATCTGACTGTGTGGGTGTTTAGCATGAATGTTCAAAAGCTTTCCTAAGCACACAGCAAGCTTTCTAATATTTCAATAATTCATCCACAGTGCCAGCATCTCACCGACCCTCTGCGCCCACATCACACATGCACTCGTATTACCAACTTTAACCCAGATCTTAAACAGTTTAGGTGCATCGGAAGAAGCAAGACATCCCCACAATTTACCATGAGGATAGCAGGTCCCCACAAAGAGACAGAAACACATATAAACACACACTTTGAGTGTAAAGTACACTCAAAGTGTTTGTTTTGCACTATGCACAACCCCTAAAATCCCTTTCTTCCACACAAACACTCTTCAGCTACACCTCAAGGTCAAGGACATCCAAGTCGAACACATATTTGCAGTTTCAGATCCAGCAAAACGGACCGAAATGCTCTTATTATGACTAAACTGGTGAATAAGCTGGTCAAGGTCTACGTTAGCAGCCTCCCCAGCTACACTAGCTAGTCGGAGAAAGTGGTAACACTTTATGTTGAGTGGACATTTGTAGATGATTAATAAACTATTAACAGAGTATCGGTAACACACCAACTTCATATGAGTGAAGTAGCAGTAGTGCTGCATCTGAATACACTGGCGTAAATATCTTATAGATGTTCTGCATTCCGTACATTAAGTAGATGAAGCAGACTTTATATTATACTTCCATTAAGCAAAACCTAACCTTACTCAAATTCTAACCCTGGTCCTAATCCTAACCATCACCCTGGCTATAACCCTAACCCTCACTCTGGCTCTAATCCTAATCCTCACTCTGGCTCTAATCCTAACCATCACCCTGGCTATAACCCTAACCCTCACTCTGGCTCTAATCCTAATCCTCACTCTGGCTCTAATCCTAACCATCACTCTGGCTCTAATCCTAACCATCACCCTGGCTATAACCCTAACCCTCACCCTGGCTCTAATCCTAATCCTCACTCTGGCTCTAATCCTAACCATCACTCTGGCTCTAATCCTAACCATCACCCTGGCTATAACCCTAACCCTCACCCTGGCTCTAATCCTAACCCTCACCCTGGCTCTAAACCTAACCCTCACTCTGGCTCTAATCCTAACCATCAACCTGGCCCTAATCTTAACCCTCACCCTGGCTCTAATCCTAACCCTCACACTGTCCCTAATGCTAACCCTTACCCTGGCCCTAATCCTTACTCTCACCCTGGCCCTAATCCTATTCCTAACCTTAACATCAACCCAAAACCTAATCTTAATCCTCACCCTGTCCCTAATCCTAACCTTCACCCTGTCCCTAATCCTAACCCTTACCCTGGCCCTAATCCTATTCCTAACCTTAGCCTCAACCCAAAACCTAATCTTAAATCCTCACCCTGGCCCTAATCCTAACCCTCACCCTGTCCTGGCATTAATCCTAACTCTAACCTAAACCCCAACCCAAATCCTAAACCTCAGTTGAATCATTCACTCTAACCAGTCCTAATCCAGAGTATCTCCAGGTCCAGGATGGTGTCAGTGTGTCTGAATCAGCTCGGTGAGGATGCTGATGGTCTGTATTAAACATGTTAATGTTCAGTTCCTCCCAGTGAAACATCTACAGATCTGAACTTGGACTCCAAAGAAAGTGAGAAACATCTGAATTCAGCAGATTATAAACACATGGAGTGTATTCACTGCTGTTCCATCGCCGCTGTGTTGCTGATGTTACTGAGAGTCTGTTGAGTGTTTATTTCATCAAAAGTGCACCATTTCAAATAAAGCGTCACCACATTTTGGGCTACATCAACAGTGTGTGACTGTCATCAGTCTGTGGATGTAACGTAAGTTAACACGGCTTGCTGCCCAAAACACTGCAGTTCAGCAGGTAGACGTGGCGTCAGAGAGTGTGTAGTGAGGAGAGCTGCCGCTCTGAGTTTGTCAGACGCTCGAGCGACTCCAAAATGAATGGATTCCTATGGAGCTTTTGTTGAAAACCAAAACCTGTGCTGAAAAATGAGCCCTGCTGCCATATTTTTAAGCACTTATGAACGCCAGTAAAAGGAAAGCATCATGTATGTTCATGACAGCAGCGAGCGCAAACCGCTTTGCTCAGCCAGCGCTTTAGGACATCTACGGCAGCAGGGTGGTGAAGCGTGCCGGCAAAATAACAGCTGACCCGTATCATCCTGGACGTCATCTGAGCCACTTCCGTCTGGTAGAAGATTCAGGGCCATAAAATCCAGCACAGCCAGACACGTTAACAGCTTTTCCCCAGGGCTGTAGCTCATTAACCGCAGTGGACACTCAAACTGAACCAACAAACCTTCTTACAGTATTACAGTAACTTCTGCCTATGCACATCTCCTAAGCTCCTTTCACATTGACTGTTCTTTATTATTATTCTTAATTGTGTATTCTATTTATTGTATTTCATATTACTTTCCCTTTAGTGCGATACTTGTTTACAGTCTGCCTGCTGTCTGGTCTCTCCAGTATGTTATATGTCATGCATGTGTGTCTCACCCAGACTAATTCCTGGTATGTATGGCATGCTTGCTGAAATAAAGCGATTCTGATTCTGATCCAATGAGCTGAGCAGATCCCCAACCCATCAGCACTCAGCAGCAGTAATGCCTGCGTCCTTCTGCCCAAAACCTGTTTGCTGTAGAAAAAAATAAACGTTTTCTTTGCTTTTTCAGTGGAACACGTCCTTCTGCTTTCCAAAATTCGAGGAAAGCAATACAAGCAATTGGCTTGTAAAGAGTTTAAGTCCATTCACCCCACAATCTCGCTTGCAGGTGCCCTCTGGCATTTCACCGTCATGTTCTTGATATAACAGGAAAAACAGGAAATGGCCAAACTCCTCTTCTTCTTTTCCAATCTTTATCCATCATCAACTTTCCATGTCAACTCAGAAGACTCGTGTGGGTTCTCTGGTGGTTCTGGATGGTAAATAAAGTGTCTATATCTGTGTTGTAGTCATGGCGACATCTGGTTCCCATAGATTTTTCATTTTCCTGTACATACAGTACTTGCATACAAACAAACATCCATCCATCCATCCATTTTCTAAGCCGCTTCCCAGCAGGTCTTCGGGTGGAAGTCCATCGCAGGGCAGACAGACAGTCACTCACACCCGGGAGCAATTCAGCACATCCAATTGGCCTGACTGCATGTCTGTGGACTGTGGGAGGAAACCGGAGAACCTGGAGGAAACCCACGCAGACACGGGGAGAACATGCAAACTCCACACAGAGAGGACCCCGGTCACCCGGCCGGGGAATCGAACCCAGGTCCTCCTCGCTGTGAGGCAACAGCGCCACCCACCATGGATCAAGTCAATTAAACTTACCATTTAAAAGCTGCATTTGACTGAGAGACCACAGTCATGGATTCTATCAGAATAGTATACGGCGCTCCAGCTGGGCTTGACGGATGGTCAGATCAAATTTAGATAATGCATATAATAGCACTGAAAATGACATTTTTATTGCATTAATTATTAAGATGTTATTACATAAGCGTACGCTCATGTGCAAAGGTTTGGGTACCCCTGGTCAAATTTCATGTTTTGATGATGATGTAAATGAACACATCTTCTGCGGAGAACACACAGTGGCACATTTCAAAGCACAATTACTGAATTTAACACATTTGAAAAGGAGTAAAGCATAAAATGTGGCCTGTGCAAAAGTAAAAGCACATTTTAACGTGTTAAATTCAGCAAATAGGACCTGCCCCAGGTGGAGGAGTATCCAGGTAAGAATCTCAGGGTCTTGTTCACGAGTGATGGGAAGAGGGATGGTGAGATCGGCCGCAGGCTGGGACAGGCGGCAGCAGTAATGCGGTCACTGTACTGGACTGTAGTGGTGAAGAGGAGCTGAGTCATATGGCAAAGCTCTCTGTTTACCGGTCAGTCTACATCCTGACCCTCACCTGTGGTCATGAGCTGTGGGTAATGACCGAAAGAATGAGATCGCAAATACAAGTGGTGGAAATGAGCCTCTTGGTGGGGCAGCAGCTACACTCTATTCGATAGGGTGAGGAGCTCAGTCATCCAGGAGGAGCTTGGAGTAGAGCTACTCCTCCGCATTGAGAGGAGCCAGCTGAGGTGGTTCAGGCATCTGATTTGGATGCCCCTGGACGCCTAATGGTGGGAGTGTACCAGGCACGGCCTACCAGGATAAGACCCCAGGGTCGTCCTAGGACCTGCTGGAAGGACTACATCTCCAATACATACAAGTTGGCCTGGGAGCGGCTTGGTGTCCCTGGGAATGAGCTGGAGGAAATTGCGGGGGTCAGGGTCATCTGGGATTCTCTGCTCTCCCAACTGCTACCGCCACCCTATCTGGACTAAGCGGTTAACGATGATGATGATGATGATGATGATGTTGAAATTCAGCAAATAAATAAAAAGCGGTGTGCAAAAATAGACATTTGCTCAATTTAGATTATTATTATTAATATTATTATTATTATTATTATTATTATTATTATCAGATAATCAGCAAAAGACTGAGGCTGTTCAAATTTTTCCATATGATTTATGTAATGTGGTATTTTTTGAGTACATCATTGATACAGACGTGGTTTTATCACAGCAGAAGGAAAATATGCTCAGAAATATCTGTATGTGAGGACGAGGCCTCGGCCGGAGATGCTCACCATGTGGTGATGTTATAGTGTCCATATAAAGCAGAAGTGACAGCTGGTGCCCATATGATGCACTGATGCTGACGGCTGTCCCCTCACGCTGATTTACTCCATGTTATTCCTCACCCCCCCACCCCCCCCGCCCCCACCCCCCACGCAGGCCCTGAGTGAGGGGATCGGGGGCTGAGCTGCTGTGCCCCCCTGCATCCTGCCCTGGCTGGAGCACTGCTCAAGATTTAGAGCAATGATAGCTGCTTATCATCCTGCAGCACTCTGGAGAACCGGCTCTGCTCCTGTACAGACAGATCCCAGCTCTCATAGGCAGCCGCACATATTACAGTGCATAGGGCTCTTTACTCACTAAACAAGACCTACAGTTTATTCAGATGCCAGTGAATGTATTCAAAACCATGTATAACTGATCATGTATAAACCATGTATAACTGATTATGTATAAACCATGTATAACTGATCATGTATAAACCATGTATAACTGATCATGTCTGCTATTCAGTTACATTTCATTCCAACCCTGATTGCTTTTAACAAGCTTCAGAAAGACGCATGACCAGCCAAGTATGGTGTACCATCTTAAAAGTAGCTCAATCTGAAGGAGAAAGTACACTATGTGGCCAAAAGTATGTGGACACCACTCCTAATTAGTGACTTCAGGTGTTTCAGCCACATCTGTTGCTAACAGGTGGATCAAATTAAGCTCATAGCCTTGCAGTCTCCACGGACAAACACTGGCAGTAGAATGGGTTCTGAAGAGCTCAGTGACTTTAAACACGACACTCATGCTTGAATGACACAGTTTTTGAATATTCTGCCTGGCTAGATCTGCCCTGTCAACTGTAATTGCTATTATTGTGAAATAGAAGCATCTATGACCAAAATCAGCTCAGCCACAAAGTGTCGGACCACACAAACTCACAATGTAGGACCGCCCAGTACTCAGGCATTTCTAAATCACCTGTCCTCTGTTGCATCCCTCACTAGCACAGGGTCTGCGCACTGGGAGCTTCATGAGATGGGTTTATATGGACGAGCATCAGCACACAAGCCTAAGATCAAGCATCAGCTGGAAGGGTGTTAAGTACACCGCCACTGGACTCTGGACCAGTGGAAAGGTGTTCTCTAGAGTGATGAATCACACTTCACTGTCAGTCTGATGGACAAGTCTGGATTTGGTGGATACCAGGAGAATGTTACCTTCTGGAATGCATAATGCCAGCAGTAAAGTTTGGTGGTGGGGGGATAATGGGCTTGGGCTGTTTTTCAGGGTTTGGGCCGTTACATCCAGTGAAGGGTGATGTTAATGCTACAGCACACAGAGACATACAGAGACATGTTGAGAGGCCAAAGCCTATAGCAGTTCGAACATAAAACTAGGTGAAAAAGTACTCCTGCAGTTGGAGTTACCATACTTACATAATATATAATGGCTTTTAAACTGATAATCCAACACTATAGATCTTAGGAATCCACTCTTTAATGACTGAAGCATTGTCTGGACAAAGATCTAACAGTCCTCATATATTTTGAACCTGAACCCTAATACTCTCCTGCTGGTGGATTGGCAGTGGTGGCCAAGTCACTTCCCATCTTCTCCTGGCTTCCAGTTTGACTCCTCGCTCCTAAACCATGCTCTTCCTTATTCTCACTGTCATCCCTTATAGCCATGGTATGAAATACAGGGTGTTCTACGACTGGGAAGTCCCAAAACCAAAATTCTGGTCCCAAATTTGTCCCTGCAAATGAACTTATAATGTTATGCTGTCTGTCAAGGGAAAATAGATGCTCAAATACAAATTCAGTAGAAGGTCATTGTTTAGTTGCTTCACCCACAGTCAGCTTCTGTCTTTGGTGTTCTTAACAAACTAGAGATGCAGCGCTGGTCTGCCACATGGTGGCGCTGTAGCAGACTGGTTCACCCAGTTGGTTCTTCACAGCCTAGCAACTGTATCTATGCTTAAGGAATATTGTAAACTTTTTCAGAGGTATCCTGGGCGTAGTTATAGTTGCAAGGTTGTGAGGGACCAACTGGGTGAACCAGTCTGCTCATTTCTCAAAACAAAGACAAAAGACATGTGTAAGATCTCCAATCATGTGTGGAAGAGCATTTCCAGAAGAAGATTGGTGAAACCAAACAACAAACACCCACCCCCAGAATATCGGGCTGTCAACAACGCAATAGCTGCAAGAAAACTGCTTGAAGCAGCAGACCTTTTCTGACATAGCAGCTCATCCAGGGCGTATGTTTTGTAGTGTAGATAGACAGACAATGGTCTTGGAGGTACTGCTGCATTTACACGTCGGCATTGAAAAAGAAACACTGCTCTGTGCCTCTTAGCAGTGCTCGACTGACAGCGACATGCAGCCATGTAAACGTTGCCACGGTGATAGCGTAACTAGTTTGTGGTGTAATAGGTTTAGATTTGGTAGTGCATCGAGCTAAAACAATCACGTTCTACACTCTTAAAATGACTCCTTTAAGGGCTCTTTACTAAAGACAGTGGCTCTATATAGAACCATTAGCACTCAAAGAACCATGCATTGCATGATTACATGGTTCTTTGCGTGGTGAAATGACGTGTTTATGTAGTGTTCTGCTTCAAATAAACAGAACCAAATACAACGCACTCTTTGTTTCGCATGGCACCAGAAAGTGTTCATCTATTGTTACCAGCTTGAAAGCGCAGCAATACCAGAAGGTGCTATATAGAACCCTTTTCAAAAAGGTTCTACGTAAAACCATATGCAACAGATCCTCCGCCAATCCGAAGAATGCTTTCATGACACAAAGAATTATTAAGGCATGCA
>NC_051220.1:42447718-42482718 GCF_015220715.1 Pygocentrus nattereri | reverse complement strand
GATCAGAAATATTCACTAAGAAGTCGACGTTTGTGCTTTTAAAACCAAATGTTGAGGAGTATAGTCCTTGGATGTTCCAAGAGCATTATACACCTGTGTGGATAATGATGTTGTCTGGTGTACCTAACTATGCAGGGTAACGCAGTTCATCTGCTGCTTGGGTTGTGGGTGAGGTTTCCTACTCTGTGTGTTTGAAACATCTGTCCATGAGTAGAGCTGTTTTGGGAGGCTGAATAAGTCGACCTGGCATGTGATGTTGTGAACGGTGCAAAACAGGAAGACATAGAGGGGCTGGAGGGGAATCCTGTAGGTTGTTGTATGTAGAGGGCTTATTATGTGGAGCATTGGAGGGGCGGAGCTATGGCCCACTCCCTAGAGTGCTGGATGGGTGGAGCTCTGGCCCACTCCCTAGAGTGCTGGAGGGGTGGAGCTATGGCCCACTTAATACAGTGCTGGAGGGGTGGAGCTATGGCCCACTCCCTAGAGTGCTGGAGGGGTGGAGCTATGGCCCACTCAATACAGTGCTGGAGGGGCAGAGCTCTGGCCCACTCAATACAGTGCTGGAGGAGTGGAGCTCTGGCCCACTCCATACAGTGCTGGAGGGGCAGAGCTCTGGCCCACTCAATACAGTGCTGGAGGGGTGGAGCTCTGGCCCACTCCCTAGAGTGCTGGAGGGTTGGAGCTATGGCCCACTCCATACAGTGCTGGAGGGGCAGAGCTCTGGCCCACTCAATACAGTGCTGGAGGAGTGGAGCTCTGGCCCACTCAATACAGTGCTGGAGGAGTGGAGCTCTGGCCCACTCCATACAGTGCTGGAGGGGCAGAGCTCTGGCCCACTCAATACAGTGCTGGAGGAGTGGAGCTCTGGCCCACTCCATACAGTGCTGGAGGAGTGGAGCTCTGGCCCACTCAATACAGTGCTGGAGGAGTGGAGCTCTGGCCCACTCCATACAGTGCTGGAGGGGTGGAGCTATGGCCCACTCAATACAGTGCTGGAGGAGTGGAGCTCTGGCCCACTCAATACAGTGCTGGAGGAGTGGAGCTCTGGCCCACTCCATACAGTGCTGGAGGGGTGGAGCTATGGCCCACTCAATACAGTGCCGGAGGGGCGGAGCTCTGGCCCACTCCATAGAGTGCTGGAGGGGTGGAGCTCTGGCCCACTCCCTAGAGTGCTGGAGGGGTGGAGCTATGGCCCACTCAATACAGTGCTGGAGGGGCGGAGCTCTGGCCCACTCCCTAGAGTGCTGGAAGGGTGGAGCTATGGCCCACTCAATACAGTGCTGGAGGGGCGGAGCTCTGGCCCACTCCCTAGAGTGCTGGAGGGGTGGAGCTCTGGCCCACTCAATACAGTGCTGGAGGAGTGGAGCTCTGGCCCACTCCCTAGAGTGCTGGAGGGGTGGAGCTATGGCCCACTCAATACAGTGCTGGAGGGGTGGAGCTCTGGCTCACTCCACAGAGTGCTGGAGGGGTGGAGCTCTGGCTCACTCCACAGAGTGCTGGAGGGGTGGAGCTATGGCCCACTCAATACAGTGCTGGAGGAGTGGAGCTCTGGCCCACTCCACAGAGTGCTGGAGGGGTGGAGCTCTGGCTCACTCCACAGAGTGCTGGAGGGGTGGAGCTCTGGCTCACTCCACAGAGTGCTGGAGGGGTGGAGCTCTGGCCCACTCCACAGAGTGCTGGAGGGGTGGAGCTCTGGCTCATTCCACAGAGTGCTGGAGGGGTGGAGCTCTGGCTCACTCCACAGAGTGCTGGAGGGGTGGAGCTCTGGCTCACTCCACAGAGTGCTGAAGGGGTGGAGCTATGGCCCACTCCACAGAGTGCTGAAGGGGTGGAGCTCTGGCTCACTCCACAGAGTGCTGGAGGGGTGGAGCTCTGGCTCACTCCACAGAGTGCTGGAGGGGTGGAGCTCTGGCTCACTCCACAGAGTGCTGGAGGGGTGGAGATCTGGCTGTTTTCCACTGTTCTCAGTCTTTTGTGTAGAGAGTGTCTGTGCAGTATCTTGTCGTATCTCTTTCAATTTGTCTGACGTTTTCCTGAGTCTCTGTCTTGTGCTGAGTTAGTTCGGCTCTTAGTTGTTGAATAATGTCGTTTTCAGCAAGTTTGTTTTCTTTCATTTCCATTACCTCGACCTCTAGCAGGGAGAGGCAGTCCTGAATGTGTCTGACTGTTGTAGGTGTTCTGCTGGTACCGGTTGGGTCCGTTAGAACGGTTCTGGGGCCTGTGTGTGGGGCAGACGTCCCATCACTACATTCTGCTGTAGGGGGTGGCGTGACTTCAGTCTTTGAAAGTTCTGTTCAAATCTTTCAAGATTTGTTTCTGACCCTTGAATCTCACTGGCATTTTATTTTGCCCATGTTAGCAAAGAAAAAGTGAAATTAGGGAGAAAGAGAGAAAGACAGAGACGGAGAGAAAGAAGAGAGAGAAACAGAGAAAGAATGATAACATATAATAGACATGAAGAGAGAGAATAGGAAGAAAAAGAGGAACAAGATGAAGAAAATAGAGAGAAAGCAGACAGATAGAGAGAGAGAGAAAGAAAGAAGTTAGGAGAAGAGAAAGAAAGAGTGTAAAAAACAGAACAAGAAGGGATAAGAAGGAAAATAGAGATTAGAGAAGAAGAGAAGAGGAAAAGAGAGAGAGAGAAAGGAAACAAAGAAACAGAGAAGAGAGTGAGAACTAATGAAGGAGAAACAGAGGGAGAAGATTGAAACAGAAATAATAAAGGAGAAGAGACAGAAACTGAAAGAATGAGATGAGACAGACAGAAAAAAATAGAGAGAAAGTGAATCAGAGAGAGAAAGACAAAAAAGCAAAACACTGAAAAACAGGATGAGGGGAGAGAGAGAGAGAGAGAGAGAGAGAGAGAGAGGGAGGAAAGAAAGGAAAAACAAAGGAAGAGAAAGGGAAAGAAAGAAAACGAGAGGAAAAGAGAATAAAGGAAATGGAAGGAAAGTAAAGAAAGGAAAGGAAAAGGAAGGAGAGTAAAGGAAAAGATAGGAAAAGAGAGGAGAGTAAAGGAAAAGAGAGGAAAGTAAAGGAAAAGATAGGAAAAGAGAGGAGAGTAAAGGAAAAGAGAGGAGAGTAAAAGAAAAGAGAGGAAAAGAGAGGAGAGTGAAGGAAAAGAGAGGAAAAGAGAGGAGAGTAAAGGAAAAGAGAGGAGAGTAAAGGAAAAGAGGAAAAGAGAGGAGAGTTCAGGAAAAGAGAGGAAAAGAGAGGAGAGTAAAGGAAAAGAGAGGAAAAGAGAAGAGTAAAGGAAAAGAGGAAAAGAGAGGAGAGTAAAGGAAAAGAGAGGAAAAGAGGAAAAGAGAGGAGAGTAAAGGAAAAGAGAGGAAAAGACAGGAAAAGAGAGGAGAGTAAATGAAAAGAGAGGAAAAGAGAAGAGAGTAAAGGAAAAGAGGAAAAGAGAGGAGAGTAAAGGAAAAGAGAGGAAAAGACAGGAAAAGACAGGAAAAGAGAGGAAAAGAGAGGAAAAGAGGAAAAGAGAGGAGAGTAAAGGAAAAGAGAGGAAAAGACAGGACAAGAGAGGAGAGGAAAAGAGAGGAGAGTAAGGGAAAGAGAGGAAAAGAGAGGAAAAGAGGAAAAGAGAGGAGAGTAAAGGAAAAGAGAGGAAAAGAGAGGAGAGTAAAGGAAAAGAGAGGAAAAGAGAGGAGAGTAAAGGAAAAGAAAGGAAAAGAGAGGAGAGTAAAGGAAAAGAGAGGAAAAGAGAGGAAGCCTGAGTGAAGCCGCTCACAATCCAACGGACGCACATCAGCGCTGAGAGAAACTCAGAGCCATTTTAGTCTCAGCACAACATGAAAAATCACATCCATCAGAGTAAAACCAGCGTTTCAGCCCATTTCCTGCGTTTGAAGCTGCTCGGCTGCTGCGTTACATTTGCTTTTGGCCCAAAAAACTCAAAATTGGACTTTATGACTCGCCAAATGTGTGACTCACCAACCTTCCTCCACCCATTTACTCCACCCTGAGAGGGACGAAGAGACGAGGCCTGGAGAAACGTCGCTTTCTGTGACGTAATCAGCTGCAGTCGTGCGGCGGAGCTGCTGCCGCGGGTTTGACCCCAAACTGCTTCGGTGGCAAAGAGGAAGATCATTAGTTTCACATAGAGACACCGGAACATCTCCTCCAGCACAGCTCCAGAGCTGCTACCTCCTACTGCCACTACAGCAGGTCTTTAAACAGGATCTGTGAAGCTCATCTCAAAGGTTCCTCCAGGGTTCTTTCGTAAAGAAAACGGTTCTATGTAGAACTGTTACTGTAATGCTTTGTTCATAGGACGTCCTGCAAGTTCAACCAACAAACGACAACTTATATTATAATAAGACCGTGTTGGAGCAGTTTTGGCGTCACTCCATTGGCTGTCTCTTTTCGAAGAAATGTTTCCTCTAGTTTTTAACCTTCATACATTCACACACCTTCATACATTTGTGAGCGCTGGTAGATGGTGTTCCAAATCCAGCTTTCAGATCATTGAATGCGAACCTGCTCCATATTCCACGTTCATTCATGCGCCAAAGATCTGGAACACATTACCATCAAACATCTGTCGGAGTCCTGCTGTCAGTGTTTTTAAAAACATGTTTATTTACAAAGTAAAAGCAGCAAAAGAAGATGAAAAAAAAATGATACAGACCAAAAATAATAAATAATATAAAATAAGAAATAGAAAAAGAAAAAAAAGATAAAAATGCAACAAGAAAATAAAAGTAATAGTTTTAACTGTAATATTACCATAACTTTTATTTTTTTTGTTGCATTTTTATCACGTTTTAAATTTTTTGATTTATTATTTTATATTATTCGTTTATTATTTTTGGTCTGTATCTTTTTATCATCTTCCTCTGCTGCTTTTACTTTGTATTGTGAAGCACGTTGATGGTTTTTAATGTATGACCTTACATGTTACATAAATAAACATTATTATTATTATTATTGTTGTTGTTGTTGTTGTTATTATCAACCATGAACATTCAAAGAACCCTACGATTAAAGGGTTCTTTGCATGATGAAATGCTTCTTCAGATGGATGGACAATCTGCTGTAGATGTTTCTACACACCACCAAAAATAGCTCTTCTGTGTATCCAAGCTTCACATTGCAAACAAAAGCAGAACCCCTTTTTGGTGCTATTTAGAACACTTTCCAAAAAGAACCATCTACAGCACAGCAGTGTCCATCAATCTGAAGAACCCAAAGTACCCTTTGATCATGCAGTTCTTCAACTTCATGAAGCTCTTTAATGTTCATGGTTCTATATTGGACCGTTTCTTTGCTAAAGAACCCATGAAGTACATGATCTGTACGTCTCTATTTATTAGAGCTCCTATGCCTTTAAGCCCCGCCTCCTGCCGAGCACAGCCTGCTTTAAACATTTCAAACCTTTATATCCCAACATGATAAGGCAGATCCCAAAATAGGGCAGCTTTTAAACAGGTCATCTCTGCTTTACTCGTCCGCCACACAGCCCAACTGACAACAAAGGACTTTTATTCTGACATGCTTTTAAGAAAGAGTGGGCAGGGTGTTGCATCAGAAGACCCCAAGTGACCCTTATGGTGCAATGAGAAAGTCTGTAGCCCTCTCACACATACAGGACAGGGTAAAGGGTTCTATAAGGGAGTAAGAACAAACACTAGATCACACAACTTTCCCGTTTTGGTAAATAACTTTAACACTTTAAAACTGCGGCGCCACCTTTTCTAGTGGAGTAAAAATCAGAATTTGTAGCGTTAAATTCATTTAAAGTAAATTCTGTCTTCTTTGTCTAATTCAGAATTCAGGCAATGTGTGCAGATCATACGAATGCCGTGCTCATCATATATGTATTTTATAGACATGCGACACTATTAGGAAAAAGTGGGTTGCATTTAATTGTCATGTAATTGAGCTGAAATGTCCTAACCTTTCATTAAGACTTTATTTATTACATATTTCCTGACATAACCAATGCATAATCATAGTCGTATGCCAAGTTTTGAACACTCCTGGTGAAATTTAGTTTATTTTATACATAAAAATCTTCTATAGAAATGGCATCATCATTTTTTGCAGATTTTTAGTCCACGATTTTTATTGTCCACTGCTTTGCCGGCCTTCTGGACAGTTTTGACCACCACTGGGCTTCATGTTGTACAAGCCTAAATGAACTGACTGTCCTGATGCTGCTGCTGCTGTTTTCTATCCGGTGTCGACCAGAGGAGGATGGGTTCCCCCTTTTGAGTCTTGGTTCCTCTCGAGATTTCTTCATTTT
Organism: Pygocentrus nattereri; assembly: GCF_015220715.1. NCBI lineage: Eukaryota > Metazoa > Chordata > Actinopteri > Characiformes > Serrasalmidae > Pygocentrus > Pygocentrus nattereri. Next base: position 42,476,471 of record NC_051220.1, on the reverse strand, counting down.
GCTCTTAGGGAGTTTTTCATTGCCACTGTCACCATTGGCAACACTTATGGGGGCTGGACACAGGTTGAGGGTCCAAGAGGGAAAGTCTGTGCAGAATTAAGGGCCAGTTCGGGACCCCAAAGCAGCCTGATGTTCAAAAAGTTGGTTGGTTAGTGTAGTGGTTAACACCTTTGCCTTCTACGCTGTAGACTGGGGTTCAATCCCCCACCAGGGCAAACACCCTACACTACACCAATAAGGGTCCTTGGGCAAGACTCCAAACACCACCTTGGCCTCCCTGTGTAAAATGATCACATTGTAAGTCGCTCTGGATAAGAGCGTCAGCAAATTGCCGTAAATGTAAATGTAAAAAGATTCTTCCAATTTCAAAGCACTATATTTTTACAACCTTGAGGCGCCTATAGGAACCAATCACACTCCAACTGTAAGAGGGGGTCATAGAGTTCCTGACTGGCTCCTTCAGTCTGAGAGGAGATGAGACCCTTGAGCAGAACGTTCTGCGTTCTCCACGTCAATAAGCGTGAATCCGTCAGAACTGAGCAGCCTGATTTTCATCAGCAGTGAAGCTCCAGCAGCTCAGAGCGTTCGGCGCTGGTTCCACAGCACTGGATGATCTCCGAAATCCCACTGAAAGAGCCGTGAGAGCAGCGACGCCCGACACGCTCAGTCCAGTCTGGGATGAGTTTGACTGTGGTGTTGATGTGTCGTCCGTCCAGCTGGAGGAGGTTCAGACTGAGACCTTATTAGAATTACATAATAAACTTTATGATCATTTAAACCGTTTACAGCTCACTGCATTGATCTGTAACGATTTACAGGAGAAATCAATAATTTTGAAATTGGATGAGTCTTTTTGAATCACTTTGTTTTTTATTAACCATTATTTCTTCCGCTCTGCGCGTGTTGCGTTGTTAAATCTCAATATGTGACTGTTTTGCGCGACACAATCGGTTATCACACTAAATTTCAACAATCTGATTCGCCACAGCTCAGCTCATTTGCATAATGTTCCTCTAAGAATAAGAGAGGTGGATTGATGTGTCAGTTACGTGTATATCGCCTCTCTCGGGAGCAAAACCTCGTATCTCCCTTTTTGTTGTTTTCTCAGTTTTTGACATCATTTGAAAATGCCTGTTGTCCTTTACGTTGTGTGTAAATTCCAAAGGACACGGCCCAGAATTATTTGGGAAAAAAAGTCTGGTTCCATGGACTTACATTAAAAGTAAAGTATGTTTTTCTGTTTTCCTGTAAAGTCACCGTTTTGGAGATAATGAGGTTTTTTTCCGACAGCAGTGATACGTTGTTGTCTCTCGCCTCGTTATACCACCGTATGACATGTTCTGTTTCATGTAAATAAGCCAAAGAAAGAGGTCAATCCTTGTGCATGACATCATTATGTCCCTCGTGCAAGGAAAACCCTGGCTGTGTAGTGGAATGTTTGCCCAGAGCAGAACGTCATCCAGAGTCCTCGGCATACAAGAGAGATTTGTGTTCATCACATACTGCATGCTATGCTTACAGTGTGTAATAGGCCATTTCCAGCTCAGCCATCCTGCATTTAACCGCTGAAGGCCTCACTAATTATCTGATGAGTTGAGTCAGGTGTGCGTAATGAGGCAGTGTGCCTCCAAGACCATACTCCGGTGACCTCGCCCTTCATCAGTGGTCCATCTGTGACCACAGCGAGTGAAAGTGCAGGGTGGGGGTTTCTAATAAAGTGGCTGGTGTGTGTATTCCACGATGTAATGAAGCCCATTAATAATGCTTAGCATTCATAACACATGACTCTCAATATTAGCCCCAGAAATGAATCCAATCTGAGTTTCATTCTGAAAAAGGCAGCAGATCCTGTGATACTGATGGAAAGTGCAGATTTGCTTTGATTACAGACTGGATGTGAGGAAGGACGGGTATACGGGAGAGGAAATGTGGTTTATTTTGGTACATGAAAAGAAAGGAGCATATAAATAGAGCAGAGAATGAATGGAGCGCTCACAGGCAGACAGCAAGTACACTATTATAAAATACTATAAAAAATGAAATGAAATTCTGAAAAACGTTTACATCCAGAATGAAGATCTAATACAATTAACATCCATTATGGAGGTTCAGACACTCAGACTGTGATTAATCAGGTTTAGATACTCAGACTGTGATTAATCCAGGTTCAGATACTCAGACTGTGATTAATCCAGGTTTAGATACTCAGACTGTGATTAATCAGGTTTAGATTCTCAGACTGTGATTAATCCAGGTTCAGATACTCAGACTGTAATTAATCCAGGTTTAGATACTCAGACTGTGATTAATCCAGGTTCAGATACTCAGACTGTGATTAATCCAGGTTTAGATGCTCAGACTGTGATTAATCCAGGTTTAGATGCTCAGACTGTGATTAATCCAGGTTTAGATACTCAGACTGTGATTAATCCAGGTTCAGATACTCAGACTGTGATTAATCCAGGTTTAGATGCTCAGACTGTGATTAATCCAGGTTTAGATACTCAGGCTGTGATTAATCCAGGTTTAGATACTCAGACTGTAAATTATCCAGGTTTAGATACTCAGACTGTGAATTATCCAGGTTTAGATACTCAGACTGTGAATTATCCAGGTTTAGATACTCAGACTGTGATTAATCAGGTTTAGATACTCAGACTGTGATTAATCCAGGTTTAGATACTCAGACTGTGATTAATCCAGGTTTAGATACTCAGGCTGTGATTAATCCAGGTTCAGATACTCAGACTGTGATTAATCCAGGTTTAGATACTCAGACTGTGAATTATCCAGGTTTAGATACTCAGACTGTGAATTATCCAGGTTTGGATACTCAGACTGTGAATTATCCAGGTTTAGTTACTCAGGCTGTGATTAATCCAGGTTTAGATACTCAGACTGTGAATTATCCAGGTTTGGATACTCAGACTGTGATTAATCCAGGTTCTGATATTCAGACTGTGACTAATCCAGGTTTAGATTCTCAGACTGTGATTAATCCAGGTTTAGATTCTCAGACTGTGATTAATCCAGGTTCTGATATTCAGACTGTGACTAATCCAGGTTTAGATTCTCAGACTGTGACTAATCCAGGTTTAGATTCTCAGACTGTGATTAATCCAGGTTTAGATTCTCAGACTGTGATTAATCCAGGTTTAGATACTCAGGCTGTGACTAATCCAGGTTTAGATTCTCAGACTGTGATTAATCCAGGTTTAGATTCTCAGGCTGTGACTAATCGAGGTTTAGATTCTCAGGCTGTGATTAATCCAGGTTTATATACTCAGGCAGTGATTTCTGAATACAGTATGTTGAGATGATGTACGTGTTTGTTAAACTTTAATTTAAAATTTAATACACAGCATCAGATTATCAACAACAAACAAAATAGTCCTTTATGAATCTTGTGGTGGTTGTTGTCAGTAGTTATTCTCAAATTTTACAGTATTGTCAACTAGCAAGATGAGGGTCCTCCAAACAATCCTGCTTAGTGCCCCCAGTAGGCCAGAGGCAGCCCTGTCACCTGTCCTCTGGCTTCATAATGTTTTTTTGTTTGGTTTTCTACAGAAGCATGTGGGTTCATACACCTGGTAAAATGCCTGAGATCCTAATGGCTTTTCAGTTTTCTGAATATTTTAATTATCAGGCTTGTAGAATATTTTCGAATATTTGTTACAACCCTAAGTAATTAACACCCCCCCCCCCCCCCCGCCCCTTGTGAGGGGTGCTGTAGACAGGATGGCAGGTGAAAGTATGTAACGCATCAGTGCGAGTTAGTGGAGCGGGGTTTTTTATTCCCATCACGTTGCTGTGCTGCAGGTAATGAATGCAGAAGCCTGCGACTAACAGCTCCAGCCGTAAGTGGCAGCAGATTGATTGCTGCTGCGAATCAGAGATGGCTTTGCTTGCACTCATCCTGCAGAATAGAATAATGTTTCTCATCACAACGGATAATCTCCCCGCCGTCCTCTCCCCTCCGAGCGGCCGGAGCGCCGGCGCAGCTCAGCAGCGTTCCCTCAGAGAGAGGAGCAGGGAGGAGAGAGGGAGGAAGAATGAAACAGGGACTCTATCACAGCACAATGAAGAGGAAGGAGAGAAAAACAACACATGACGGACGTTTGCTCGACCTCCCTGTGATCCTCCTTATAGCAGATGAAGAGAGGGAGGGCTGCGTTAGTCCTGTCTGTCACTTCTCTCCGCTGAAGAACAGAGGAACGAACGGAAAAGCCCGGCAAAGTAAACAGCCGTGATCCATCATCCAGAAAAATAGATCTTCTCCATCTTTTCGGTCCTGTGACCCAGTTCATCTCACTTAACCTTTAGAAGTCACAGTTACGCTCCTAAAAATGCCTTAGAAGAACCACTCTTTCTCCTCTGAAGAACCCTCCAGCGGATGCTTCTTTGAAGAGCTATTTTTGTAAATACAAACATTGTGATCTTTTAAAGTGTAAACAACCTCCTGCTGATGTAAACGTGCTGCAGCGTTTAACCCTTTACTGCGCGCACTGTGAGAGCAATTTAAAAAGCTATTCAGTTTAATTTTTTGCTGCAGAAAATGGTCCTTGATTTATTTTTTCAGACCGTTTAATAATTTCAAAGGCTTTAAAATTAACAACAACAACAACAACAATAATAATAATGGAATATGTTGCCTTGAGCCAGCCTTGTGCGACAATGGGAAGAAGTGGTATAGAGCCATGTTCTCTGAAGTGCTGAGACTTGGTTTGTGACTGGCTAAATCCATTCCATTGTAACACAGTGTTGCTTCTGGGCAAAGAAAATGATGCTGACTGTTAAAGAAGAGGCTTAAATGTGCTGACTAAGAGAAAGTATGACCAAGTACATGCTTTATATTCACTTACTCAAACTCTTCCCCTTATTGTTGACCCTATCATTGTCTTTAAATATATAACATGTTATTGTAAAGTGAGCAAAATGACTTTGTTGCCCTGAGGCAACATTGTGCAATAGAGGGTTAAGGGCTTTTCCGCAATGTACATTCAAAAAGCCGTTTTTTTTTTTTTTTTCCTAAAGAACTTTTCCATGTGTGGTTCTTTAAAGAAGCATTTTTGTAAATAAAAACGTGTGACTGCAGAACATTTTGGACAATTTAAAGATTGTCCTCATTAAATATGTTTAAAATTATTTACCAACATCCAGGCAAGCAACCACGTTTTCAGTGGTCCTCAGCCTGGGACCCTCCAACAGTCCATACTGTCACTTCTTAACAGCAAATTCAGTAGTTCAGCAACTACTAACCCTTTAAGGCTGGACAAAAACATAGTTTGTCTCACAAATAAACACTTGAATAGGAACATGATTAATGCATTAGGCATGATGTATTGTTACTCTTAAACACACACACACACACACACACACACACATGCATCATCTAAACCGCTTGTCCTTCTGGGTCGTGGGGAGGTGCTGAAGCCTATCCCAGCTGTCATCAGGCGAAAGGCAGGATACACCCTGGACAGGTCGCCAGCCCATCGCAGGGCTACTCTTAAAGCGTTTAATTATTTATTAGAATTTATATTATAATTTATTGATCCAAACTGCTCTGAATGAACAATAAAAGAAGCCTCATGCATCTTTTAATCTTTGATACTTTTTTTTTTTTAATCCCACAACCGGGGAAATTCCACCATTTAACCCATCCGTGAAGTGAAACGCCACATACACACTAGTGAACACACACACACTAGGGGGCAGTGAGCACACTTGCCCAGAGCGGTGGGCAGCCCTATCCACGGCACCCAGGGAGCAGTTGGGGGTCAGGTGTCTTGCTCAAGGACACCTCAGTCATGGACTGTCAGCCCTGGGGATCAAACCAGCGACCTTCCAGTCACAGGGCCAGTTCCCTAACCTCCATCCCACGACTGCCCATACAGTGATAATACACTTTATACGTGATAAGAAACATGTTAACTAACATAAAGCTCTGTGTGTGATATATTGAATCGTTTGTGAATATGTCCTCATGTATTTTAACACAGTCTGGACATCCCTGATTTAAAGCAAATGACAATTTTTACTATGCTCTCAGAAAATGGTGCCAAACAGAACCAGAAAGGGTTCTCTGGGGCGGTACCATGGATGATCCTTGTTTGTATTCCCCAAAATTTATTTTAAAGAATGTATGGCGAAAACAAAAGCATGTTGCCTGGTACCGACTGAGACTTTTGACAGAATTTCTTCCCCTTTTTTAATAAGTAACAAGTTATGAAATATTATCAAATCTTGAAAACTTCTATAATCACTTTTCATTTATTATCCAATTAATGCACTCATCTTACTGTTATGCCTTCCTCAGCACTGCTGGAGTTTTTAAACCCCTCAGTGTCGCTGCTGGACTGAGAAACATCCAGCCAACAGCGTCCTGTGGGCGGCGTCCTGTGGGCAGCATCCTGTGGGCACTGATGAAGGACTAGAGGATGACCAACACAAACTGTGCAGCAGCAGACGAGCTGTCGTCTCTGACTTTACATCTACAAGGTGGACCGACAAGGTAGGAGTGTCTAATAGAGTGGACAGTGAGTGGACACAGTGTTTAAAAACTCCAGCAGCCCTGCTGTGTCTGATCCACTCGCACCAGCACAACACACACTAACACACCACCACGTCAGTGTTACTGCAGTGCTGAGAATGACCCACCACCCAGATAATACCTGCTCTGTGGCGGTGCAGGGTGCAGAGAAACAGATGGACTACAGTTTGTAACTGTAGACCTTCAGAGTGAAACTATATGGTCAGTGGAGCTGCTAGAAGGAGGTGGTGTTGATGAAGTGGCTGGTCGATCTCTTTCATTATGTTAATCAGTTTAGCAGAGTGATAGCTATGGACTCTGTGGTTGAACTATTTGTAGATGGCCTGCTTTGCTTCTAGTTCTGGTTGTTCAGTGGAGAAGCGGACAGCAAGTCCAATTTTCGAGAACAGCATGCGCATGTCCTCGCCAGAGCCTGTTCGCCAGATTAGTGTGATGCACTTTGGACTGTATTAGATTTGCTGCGATGCTCTGTAGGTGGTACGTACTCAAGATGTACTTGCCCTCCCTGATTTAGGGGCCAAAAGCTTTAGCACAAGCAATATATTACACTGCACTAGCCCTGCTATCTTATTCATGCTGCAGAAATGATATCTAAAAACCAAACTGGCTCCTTCAATCCCCACACTCTGCTGAAAGAAATGACTCGCTATGAAAAATATAAGAGAGACTCCTATTTGATCTCATGCATACATGCATGCAGCGAGCCTCTGTGTGCAACTCCCTCAATTATATAAGCACATTTCAGAACAGTCATTTTTATGGAAAATACAGGACATAATGAATATATTCAGTGGGTAGTGCTTGTTTACATTCACATGTCTTTGTGTTGGTGTGCGGGGAGGTCACCGGGAAGGCCATGAGGTAATTAGAGACTGTAGCTCATCTGTTGATGCTCAATTTGTGTTGGTCATCCTCTTGTCCTTCATCAGTGGTCAGTTTCTGACCACAGAGCTACTCTTGGCCAGCTGTTTTTCATTATTTGGACTGCTGTCCAAGTAGCAGTGGCACCAGTGCCACATAAACTGTCATGCCGCTGACATGTCAGTGGTAACTTTTTGAGCATGTAGCACTGGTGCTATGAAAGTTTCGAATTTGCTGTAGCACCAAAATAAAAACAGCGTGATTCTTAAAAGACATTGTGGTATTGGAGCAGAAGATGATGTGGACACGTGGTGCTTTGAAAGAGTGCTCTCTTATTTACACAGCAGCAGGGGAACCCGCCACTCAGCACCACTGGGCGGTCGTGAAGCAGAGGAGGTCACCTCGAGCCATGCATATTCAGTCCATGGTGACCTCTAAACCTGCCCAACTAGCCCAACAGCCCAGCACAGAACATCACAAACAACACACATGCATACAAGCCAAGCCCACAACATCAACATCTTACATGTTTAAGTCTTTCTCACCGCCCCTACAGTGTCACTCATAGTGGGACAAGTAAAAAAGAAACAGAGGTAGAGGCATTTTGTGAAGTACACTGTTTTGTTCATCGAGGTACAAACAGTGAAAATGTTCCCTCAGAGGTTCTACAGTGGTTCTAAGGTCTGACTGTGGAGCTTAAATCAGTTCCTCCAGGTGAAAAGTTGGTATTTGTACCTTTTCATAACCGAATGTTTTAAAACAGAGCAGTAGAGTAAAAGCCTGGAGGCGAGGCGAGGCGGGGTGTGTGGAGTCAGTCCAGCTTAGAACAGATCATCTTAGTGGATTATGGTTCAGTTATGCTCCCTGACTGAAGGTCCTGAGATGGACCCTTGAGGGTCCCACCCCAGTGACAGTTTAGTACCTTTTTCTTCTGAGAGTGTATACAGAATTAATTTTCTCCACAAAAAGTTTTAACACAGCACTTGGACGAGATAAAACATACACATGAACCCACACCAGCAGGAGTTTGCCTAGAGGTAAAGCTCAACTTTACTGATTTTGTGAATTTTGACTTAATGGGTTAAACGATACAAGCTGGATATAGCAAAGCCAGCAGGCACAGCAAGGGGCACCTCAGCATCTGAATGTCTTAGTCTGGCCAGCCAATTATATCACAAATAATTTGTTGGAATTAAATACAACAATACAGTCCTGGGCTAGACAACTTTTGTGGTCGTACATCATGACGTCTTTTGTTTCCAAACATTTGGGTTCATTCTCTAGTGTTCAAACTACCTGATGGACTACAAGTACCATAAACACTAGTGACTGAAGAGGCTTCTCTGATTGCACAGCTATGCTGAGGAGATGATTCTCCGGTTTCCTCCCACAGTCCAAAGACATGCAGTCAGGCCAATTGGACATGTTACACTGCCCCTGGGTGTGAGTGACTGTCTGTGTCTGTCTGTCTGCCCTGCGATGGACTGGCGATCTGTCCAGGGTGTATCCTGCTATCCTATCCGATGACTGCTGGGATAGACTCCAGTTTTTGGGCTCACTGAAGGAATAATGTCTTAATATGATGAATTCTCATTCAAGGCAAAATAGAAATGTGGAATGAATTCACTTAAACTTAAAGTAAACAGATGTTTCTGAGATAGCGGAACAGCAGGCTATGGCAACAGGAAAGAGTTAGTCCAGTTTCGCGCTTCTAATAAAGTGGCCAGTGAGTGGAAGCACAAGGTAGGTGTTTCTAATAAAGTGGCCACTGAATGGTAGTACAATGTAGGTGTTTCTAATAAAGTGGCCAGTTCGTGGATGCACAAGGTAGGTGTTTCTAATAAAGTGGCCACTTATTGGTAATACAATGTAGGTGTTTCTAATAAAGTGGCCAGTGAGTGGAGGCACAAAACATGTAATGTAGGTTTGGTGAGTTTTTTCTTCATCCTTTCTGCTGTCATCTGTTTGGATAACTTAATATCTGAAGCTCTTCAGTCTGATAAACATATCAGTTTGATGACAGCGAGCTGGAACTGTTGTGTGATTTTTATTTTTTAATTTTTTTTTTTTTCACTGCTTTGACTGGTATACAGCTCAATACATTAAGGCCAGATTTCCCAGCTATGGATCAAGCCTAGTCTTAGACAAAACTGCGATGTCAATGCTGATTCAACATCGAAAATCCATTTTCCAGGCTATGGCTTCTGCTTCTGGGAAGTGCCCTGCATGACAGGAATGCATTAACCCCTCAAACAGTGGAACAGTGGAGCACCTGCGCTTCCAGGATTAAGGACGGTGGGCAAACGTATGCCTTGCATAAGCACATTGAAGAAAATAGTCCTTTGAATTTGCATGAATGTCGGTTTCACATGAATAACATGCGTTGCGACACAATAGCAGTCTTTCAGTTCGTTAACTCTGGGAATAAACGTGGTGATGTAATATGTTTTATTCATATGAAACCACTGCACACATTCACATCAAGTAAATTCAAAGCTTTTTTTCTCGTTCTTTTTTCTTCTTTCAAAGCAAATATTGCATCGTTTCTGCTGAATGTATTAGCATCAGTTTAACAAATGGCACTTCGAGAACAATGCATTATTAATATATCATTTTCAGCCAGAGACGGTTTCCGTATTTCACAGCTGGATACAAAGTAAAGACCAGCTAGCTGTATTATTCCTACTGTTAATCTAACAAGAGATCTAGTTAGATAAGCCAGCTAACTCCCTACTGCATGTACTTTTAGGCAAATCTTAGTTGGCTGGTTTGTGAAGTTGTTATTCTTAGAAGATTTTAGGTATATTCTGTCACGATTGGCCCCTCCCAGTCCTCCATGTGCTTTTGTTTTGCTTCCTTGTGTTTTCCCTTGTTTCCAGACCCTACCCTTAATTGTACCACCTGTATCACCTGTGTCTTGTTAACCCTCATTGTCTCTGTATTTAAGCCCTGTGTTTTCCCCTAGTTGTTGGCTGGTCTTTGTAGTGTATTGTATTGTGTTGTTTGGTGTCGTATCTTCTTGTCTCCGTTGTGAGTTTAGTCTGATTTGCTTTTTGTCATGTCTGTACCTCTATCTATCCGTGTTGGCTCTCTGACCCTGGACCGTTTTGACCCCGCGTATGGATTTGCCCTTAATAAATCTCACTTCTCTTCGCATATGCATCTGCCTCATCACCCCCCCCCCCCCCCCACCCATGTTACATATTCATACGCCTCAGTCATACAAAACTAACAAATCACAGTAAATAACAGTCCAGCTCCACTTGTACAGCCAGCATGGCTCAAGAGAAATTCCTCAGGAAACAGTGCTCCTCAACACTTTCCTCCAAGTCAAGTCGAAGTTTATTTATATAGTGATTTTTACAGCAGGTGTTGTCACAAAGCAGCTTAAGAGAAAAATCCAGGTCTGAGCCCCCATGAGCGTCGCCGATGGAAAAAACTCCCTAAGAGCAAGAGGGAGAAGAGGGAGGACGAGCTGTATGAGAGGCTGGACAGTAAAGAAGGAGTAAAGGACTTGTATCGTTTGGCTAAACAGAGAGAAAGAGCTGGAAAGGAAGTACAGCAGGTTAGGCTGATAAAGGATAGAGAGGGAAATGTACTAGTGAGTGAACAGAGAGTGTTGAGTAGATGGAAGGAGGACTTTGAAGAACTAATGAATGAGGAAAACGAGAGAGAGAGGAGGATAACGGGGGGAGAGATGGTGGATCAGGAAGTGCAGAGAATTAGTAAGGTGGAAGTGAGGGCAGCTTTAAAAAGGATGAAGAATGGAAAGGCAGTTGGTCCAGATGACATACCTGTGGAGGTGTGGAGATGTTTAGGAGAGAAGGCAGTGGACTTTTTAACCAGGTTGTTTAACAAAATCCTGGAGAGTGAGAGGACGCCTGATGAGTGGAGAAGCAGTGCACTGGTTCCCATTTTTAAGAACAAGGGTGATGTGCAGAGCTGCAGTAACTACAGAGGTATAAAGTTGATGAGCCACACCATGAAGGTATGGGAAAGAGTTGTTGAAGCAAGGCTAAGGCGAGAGGTTCAGATCAGTGAGCAGCAGTTTGGTTTCATGCCCAGAAAGAGCACCACAGATGCAGTTTTTGCGTTGAGAGTGTTGGTAGAGAAGTACAGAGAAGGTCAGAAGGAGCTGCATTGTGTCTTTGTGGATCTAGAGAAGGCAGATGATAGGGTGCCAAGAGAGGAACTGTGGTACTGTATGAGGAAGTCAGGTGTAGCTGAAAAGTATGTTAGGGTGGTGCAGGACATGTATGAGGCATCTGTAAAAATCCGATTTGAGTGTCCAGAGCGTCCAGACTGACATACATCTGTAAAAGTATATTTTTAAAGTTGCATTTCAAACAACCTCCAAATGTGGTTTAGATCTGATTTGCAAAAATCAGATTTCTTGTGTTTTTTTGCCATCAGACAACCAAAAATCAATCTGGATACAATCTGGATATGTTAAAAATCAGATTTGGGCTGACAGTTTGAAAAAGGTCAAATTAAAGGAAAACCAACTTAGACTAATTTAGATTTTCTAAAGAAAGTCTCAGTGGCTGGAAGTTCAGCTTTGGGATTGTGTAACATCAAGTTTGAGCATATGACACAATAATAAACAAAACAACTAAAGATAAAAAAAAATAAAAACAAAAATAAAGCCAAAACCTAAAAACTTCAAAACAAAATATAGCAAAATAGCAAAAAGCTACCCTACCTCTACTTAAAACCAGGTTAAACGGTAAGCAAAACAAGCCACTTATCCTCTAATTTTAAAAAAATTCACAGAATTTCCTAAAGTCTGACAAAACTTGAAAATAGGCAAATCGACGAGTGCTGACCTGGTTTGGACGTGTATAATTCCAGGTCACATCAGAGCAGAGCGAGCCCCCATTTAGTGACATGGTGACCTCTTTCATACAGAAGAACGCCCCCATGTGGACAACCCCAGACCTGCATTTGATGCAATAGACTCACAGAAGGAAAATTACAATGAGGGTCATAACACATCATTCAAACATCCTCATCCACAATGGGGCATAAAAAAACTCAAGGACAAAATGAAATTAAATCAGCGAGTTTTGTGGTGAGTTCCCTGCTGTCCAGTAATGTCAGTATTAAAAGTAGAAATCTACAGCATTTTAACTCTCAGATACTCCTTATTATCAGTGTACTTTTACTGCTGATGTTCAGCCTTTGTGTTTAATCTCACTGAAGCCCTTACCCCCATACATTGCCACCTTACCTAAGAACAGCTCAGCCGGTTTGCTTTGAAGTCCCTGTAGTTACTGAATAATAAGCCTTAGTATGTAATAAGTCTGGCATTTTAAGAGGTTCAGCTCTATTTTACCTGGACGCTTGTGTTCACATTTGCCATGAAAAAATCTCATTAATAGGATGTGAAGTCATGTGAAGCATGAATAGCCCAAAGCTTCTTCAGTTCTCAGACATGTACAAAATCTGCAACAATTTCCTTTCAAATCAGTAGCATTGAGAAATTGTTCTACTTCACTGGCTTCATTTCTGCACAGTGGCAGCAGGCCCACATAAATGAAGGGGAGATTTTGACATTTCTCTCATGTGTTAGGCTTCTAAATTCAGGTTCAAAATGTCCTCTTTTGGCATTTTTCACTTGTGGAAACTTAAAATATACTATAGAAGTGCTGCAGGAACCTTTGACCTTGCCAGCCATGAACAAGGCATCATTGCAGAAGCCAGTGCATCACATTACACTGTAACACAGCATCACTAGGGAGACTGTACATCACATCAAATAACATTCAAGGGCTGCAAGTTTGAATGACGCATCATTTTTTCTTTTACTCTTTAGCGCTTCTGTTGAGAAACACATAACTGATCCTGATATTTGGCAAATCCTGCTAAAATCACTTTGTCATTGTGTTGGACTGATTGAGGCACCAGCAGATGTCATTATGCACGCCCTACTTAAGTTTCAATGAGCCACTTGGGGATGCCATGTTATGCACACTGTTAAGGCATGCAATGACCAAGCTAACGGTGGTGTACATTCACGTTCCCACATTGAGTTTAGCACTGTACAGCTTGAGCTTAAACACTGACTTTTGGAGCTTGTAAGACCAGCAGGTAACACATTTGTATATTGCAGTTTTTTAGTGAAATTTTGGTAACACTTTATTTAGAGTCTTGTAAATGTTCAGTACATCTTTAGGTAACATTCAACTAAATGGCCATTACATGCGACTGTTTGTGAAGTTAAGCGCTACTTGGATGGTCCACTGTAGGTACTTTGTAAATGCTCAGTTGGCCTTTAAGTAACTCAACTAAATATCCATTAAATTCAGCTAAACGTCAAGTTTAGTACGAAAGAATTGATTAAATCTAGCGCTAACCCTAAACCTAACCCTCACCTTAACCTCAAGGTAAAACCTACACCTCCTCCTAACCCTAACCCTAATGTTGCTGACGATCAACTGAACATCACCAGAAAGTTTGTTAATGATTTAAGTCTCTGTAGAGCATCGATGGGGACCATCCAAATAAAATGTGACCAAAATTTTCAGTAAGCTTCAACTTCAAGTCAGACTGTGAGTGTTATTAGAGGAGCCTGTTGGCTTTGGAAGGACCAGCTGCTTGTGTTTTTGAACTGAAATGAAACAGTTGATTCTGTTGTTGTATGTAGGATGTAAAATGTATTTAAGATGAAATTAACTGCAATTTTTCAACTCTTTTATTTCCAAAAATGTGTGTCTGTTCATTGCTGGTCAAATCTATTTTTCCAGGTTTGTGGATATTTATGCAGTTTAATATCTCAATGTACTTTGATACCAAATAATAAATGGGTAAACAAATGTTTACCTCTCAGACTTCAGAGGGTTAGGGTTTTTTTGTAACTCTTAACTATAAATTTACAGTTTTCAATGTATTGTTTCAGATTGTTTTCAAACAACTGGAAATAAAAAAAACCTCATGGAATCATGTTAACAAAATTGTATCTAAATGTTTGATTCATTAGAGTAGCCACCTTTTTGTATTGCATTTCAGTGCAAAATGCTGTGGAAGGCCTGTTGGTTCAGCGTGCCGGGCACTCTGTGCAAGTCATGGAATCTGTATCCAGCAAAAAAGCCCCAGACCATCACACTTCCTCCTCCATGTTTGACAGTTGGTGAGGAACCATCCTTTCGCCTCAGCACCAAATAAAAACTCTGATGAGCCAAAGATTTCAAATTTTGATTGGTTGGTCCATAAGACCTTCTTCCAGTCTTCAGGTGACGCTTTATCAATAGCTTTCTTACAACCGGTCAACATCTCAAACCTGCAGCTCCAAGTCTTCTCTTCACAGCTGAAACTGAGACTTGCTGGCTTCGTCCAGTGTTAAGCTGCTGTCCTGTGAGTGAAGCTGTTGATTCCCAGAGATTCATCTTCTGGCTATGTTGGGCTTTGGGTCTGTGAGACCTCTTCCTGTCACAGCTTCCAGCTTCCAGCCTCCACTCTCTAAGAGTCTTTTGATAGTCTACTCATTGACAATCTGTATTTCTTTCTTAAAGAAAGGACCTACATTTTTAACCCTCTTTGGTCCACAAGTTCAGCCACACAACAAATTCTCTGTCTTTGTATCTGTGTCTTTGTCATGATCCAGCTCAGAAATCCAGTTCAAACCCTTCCTGAATCCGTAGAGCCGCCCTTTTCCATTCCATCTCATCACGAGATCATACGAGACTCACATCCGGAGTTATGAGCCTGTGAAGAGGGGCTGAGATACACGTCATCTGCCTCTCACCATGTGGAGCTGCTGGATTCGTGTGTCCATCTACATTCTGAGTGAAACTGACTGACAGACACTCAGGAGATCACTAAGGACTGACCTTCACGCCGGAAACCCTTCATTCTTCACTCAGACCACATCAGAGACTCGTGTGAAACGGCGTCAGAGAGTTTAAAGCTGCTGAAGCTGCTGCAGCGGGTTTGTATAATAGTGATGAAGATAACGGAGCGTTTAGATATGAAACACATGAGGATCTGATGTGGATGTGAAAGATATGCAAATGCCTTTAGAGCCCAGAGGGTTAAGGCTTATCATTAAGACCCTCATGGACCCTCACAGACCCTCACTCAGACCAGCACAACACATATTAACACACCACCACCATGTCAGTGTTACTGCAGTGCTAAGAATGATCCACCACCCAAACAGTACGTGCTCTGTGAGGGTCCATGGGGGTCCTGACCACTGAAGAACAGGGTAACAGAGTATCAGAGAAACAGATGGACTACAGTCTGTAACTGTAGAACTACAGAGTGCAGCTATACAGTAAGTGGAGCTGATAAAGTGGACAGTGAGCGTAGAAACAAGGAGGCAGTCATGATGTTCTGCCTGATCAGTGGATGTAATATTCATAAAAGAATATATTGATAATTACAGTAATATGGTGCTCTATGTAAGTAGACTAAAAGCTGTTTTATCCAAAGAGGATGACATGGTTAGGATCAGGATGGGGAGTACGTGTAGGTTTTGCCTCAAGGTTAGGGTTAGGGTTAGGTTTTGGATTGGGGGCAGATTTATTAGAGTGCTTCACTCTCAACATTGAGTTCAGTTGCATCTAATAGATGTGTCACGATTGGCCCCTCCCAGTCCTGTCCATGTGTTCTTGTTGTGTTTTGGTTTGGCCCATGTGTTTTTGTTTTGGGTTTTTAGTCCAGCCCCCTTGTCTCCACCTGTTTCCCACCTGTCCCTCGTTTACCCTGTGTTATTTAAGGTCTGTGCTTTGTCCTTTGTTTTGCTGGTCTTTGTTCTGGTTGTACTGTGTTATCGGGTTGTGTTGTTTGTTTGAAGTACTTTGGATTTCTGTGCATTTCATCATGTCTGACTTTAGATCTCTCATTGTTGGCCATCTGACTTTGGACCGTTATGCCCCTGATTTTGGATTTGCCCACAATAAAAGTCGCTTATCTCAGTGTATGCGTCCGTCTCCTCGCTCCCCACTGTTACAAGATGTTTAGTTGAATGTTACTTAAAGATCAACTGAGCATCAACAAAGCATTTACAGTGGAGCATCCAAATAAAACGTTACCCAAAATAAATAAATAAATAAATAAAAACACTTGCGAAATGGAAGAAAAGGGACTTTAATGTGTGCAGTGCGATCCCCACTGACGAGGTTGAAACAGCGACGAACTTCATTGTAAATGAGAGACGTGAGGTGAACGGTGCAGGTCGACTCTATAATAATAAAAGTGGAAAAGCTGTGAGTGAAACTCCGTAACCTGCGGCAGCTCCGAACCCCACAGCATCCCACTCAGTGTATAATTAAAGCCAGGCACAGGAAAGTGTAATTACAGCTCCACGAGCATCCGTTAGACTCTTAATCATCTCTCACATCTCATCACTATCAGCTCACTCGCCCTCTTTAAACCTTTACACCTCTACGCAAACACGCACTTCAACTCTCTCGCTCACATTCAGTTGTAGACAAAAAATTAGGTGCCCCTGGAGCGTTTCATGCTTTCGTTGATCAGTTAACAAGGTAAGCTGTGTAGTTACCTCTATAGATAATTAAGCAGATGTCTTTCAGAGTGGTTTGGTGTGAAATGCTCTGTTCTATAGAAACTATAGAGTTCCCGAGTGGTGGAACTGTCTAAGCGTTGGTCGTATCATCAGGAGATCACCAGTTCGATCCCTGGTGATGCTACAGCCGGCCCTGCCCGGGAGTCCAAGACAGCACAGTGGGCCTCACTCTCTGGGTGGGTAGGATGGCCTCCCCTTCTCCCCCTCATCACTCAGCATGAGGCTAGTCAATGCAGGCATCTGTTAACAGATCTGGAAGTTGGTACTTTCCTCCAAGTGCGTTCGGCTGTCCAATGATGTTGTGTGAGCAGCAGTTTGAAAAGATGTGGTGGCGCTTCCCAAGTCTTGGAAGAAGCCTGTTTTAGCCTCCGCCTTCCTAACATTGGTAGTATCGTGTGACTGGGGGAGTCCTAACTAGTGGGTGGAATTGAAGACGACTAAATTGGGGAGAAAATCTGTAGAGAAAAAAAAAGTACAGTTTCCAGTGGTGGTGATGGGAACCAGACGTCTCCCTCTAAAAGTTCCTCACAGAAAGTTCCTACATGAACTAGTTCTGAATTCACTGCCTGATGACTGAGATGCTGTTTTATGAGAGTTTAGAGAACTTCAACTCCATTCATGGTGGAGGGAGACATGCAGGGCGCTGTGCGGCAAAATAGTCCCCAAAGAAAACTCATTATTCCAGATTTTCCACTGTTTTCCATCATCAACATTCCATATAAACTCAGAAGACTCGTGTAGGTTCTCTGGTGGTTCTGGATGGTAAATAAAGTGTCTATATCTGTGTTGTAGTCATGGCGACGCCTGGTTCCCATCACCACCACTGTAAAGACGTCTGAACCATTTCACACCAAACCGCTCTGAATCCCTCTGTTTACATTTACATTCAAAACATTGGAAATAAATCCACCTCAATGCTAGTGCTAACTTTTTTGATTACTATTTGAATTCTCCATTAAACGGTGCCTCAGTGCCTAAACGCACCAGAATGTAACTGCTTCATTGTTTAAGGTGGAAACGAATATTTACTTGATTTGAACAGCTGAAGCTTCTAGAAAATGTGGTAGTTTGTTAACTACTACTTGCTAACAGCGATTCACGTGAACGCTTTCTCTCTAAGCTGGAGTTAGCATCTTCTTCTGCCTTTCCAGCTGAAAGAGTGCAGCAGTCATATTCTTGTACATTTAGCTTTGGGTTCACTGCATGACGTTTAAAGTCTTAATCAATTATAACAGTCTCACACTATCAGACTGGCTTTTGGGTGGCTGAAATATTGGGGATCCACACTAATCGATTAGGGATCACACACTACTCAACTTTTAAGCTGCTGCTGAGCCGAAAGGAACCCGATGAACTCGCACGAACTCACGCAAACTCTCGCGTTCTGCCGTTACTAGGAGACGCAAATAAACAAACGTGTAGCGACTGCTGCTGTTTTCTCTGCCGTTTGGGCTGAAACAGTGAAGAAGCAGCAGGTAAACATGTTTAAGGATCATGGATTCAAAGATGTGATCAGTTTGGGATTGTTTAGAGTTTTAAATTTACATAAACTTGATTGTGTCTTAAATTCAGCGCATTATAAAGCTTCGCACCACACGTGAGACTTTTCACCATTTTTCTTTGTTTACTTGCTGTATTTTCTTCTTCCGTGCTCTCAGTTTTTATTGGTTGTTGCAGGAATCTGTTCAGATTGAGTCGTTGACCGGTTCACACTAGATTTCACTCAGAGTCGGGTCAAAAAAGTCAAACTCAGACTGGTCTGAAATACAAACAGGAGGCAGAAAATCTGAGTCTGTGCCCCTCAGACATGACTCGAGTCTCTCTCCAACTGCTGTAAAACTCAAACTTCATCCCGCAACATTTATTGTTTTTTTTTAGAAACATCGCCCGACTTTGAACACGCATCATCTATTAGATGAAGAATATTTAAACCCATCATTTCGTCAAGCATGTATTTGGTTTCAGTGTCGCTCCAAAAGTGTTTAGCTGTGTCTCGTGGCGATGCTGCTCGCTTATTTCCAGTACCGCTGTTTGTTTTCACTCATGGTCAGACTGAGAAATCTGAAAGAAATCAGAGTCAGAGTTCACAGCACTGAGATATCAGACTACTGAGCTGAAATCCAGCCTCTTTATTGGATTTCTGAATCAGATTTCTAGACCTTACTCAGATCTAAGAAATCAGAGTGTACTCTTTACATGATCATCTGAATAATCAGATAACTGCAAAGATCTGATTATGATCAGATTATTGAATGCAAGTGCATTCACTCAGTGACATATTTAGGGTGACATCGAAACAGGATTGATTGATTCCTCTATCACTTTGTAATTCTGCTATTGGTTAATCTAATGCATTAGGACTTCTCTTCAGCGCCTGAAGTCCTACCAATAGGAGAGCTCAGTTAGCCATATATACATGGGAAAACTATTCCTGATTGGCTGAATTTCCACTAGTCATTTTCAGAACTTAACCCTTTTAACCCAAATATTAGAAACAAGAGTAGCACTGCAATGTTTGAATACAGGGATGATTCTACTGAATAAAAATGCACTTAAATATAGGTATGCTTTTAGTTCCAAGAAGTCTTTAGGCCTTCTCTGAAGGTCCAGAAAGCCCTGAGGGTTCCGTTCTGCATTTTAACCACTGACTTATGTAGAAGGTTTTGCAAAAACTTTAAGGGGTGGTGTATAAACTAGCTAAACTGATGTGAAAGATAAAGAAACATGCTCACTTCTCTTGGATCCGTTCCATGTTCCTAAGCTGCGTTTGATTGTAAATTACTAGCTTGTCTGAACTTGCCCTTTGCAGACTGTAATATTCATTAACGTTTGCTTTTGTCTGCCATGCAAATGTGCCAAGAGCATTAAATTTCTCGTTTGTGCTCTCGATCAGCTTACAAAGTGAGATCAGTCACTGTGTTGAGCTTTTGACTCAAATCCACGTTAGCAAAGGGAGCTGGAAATGGACCTGACTCATCATTGTGGTACATTATTGATGTTTGAAGACAATGCTTTAGCTAATAATAGGCTTCAGAACCACTGCTGTCGACTCCATTCGATTTCTCTATCGTTGTGCTTGCCCCATGCTAATCAGGCTGGGTGTCAATTCTGTAGCATCACTCCACGGAGGAATGACACCGCCGGCTGAACATTATTTTCTCTGACTGATGCAATAGGAGAAATGCAACACAACGTAAGGATTGGCATTATGTTATCAACGAAAGGGAGAAATAGTAGCCTGGAGCTGCACTAAATTATTCATTTTCAGCATGTTTGAATGGATATCTGTCCTGGAATTTCTGCAGTTGCTCCAATATTGTGCTGAAAAGTAACTGCGGCCAGTGAGCGGAGATACACGGAAAGTGTTTCTAATAAAGTGGCCGGTTAGTGGAAGTGCAAGGTTAGATGTTTGTAATGACATGATCAATGAGTAAGTTCAAGGTAGGTGTTTCTAATAAAGTGGCCAGTGAGTGGAAGTACAAAGTACGTGTGTCTAATAAAGTGGCCATTTAGTGGAATTACAGTGTTTCTTATAAAGTGGCCAGTGAGTGGAAGTACAGTGTGTTTCTAATAAAGTGGCCAGTGAGTGGAAGTACAGTGTGTTTCTAATAAAGTGGCCAGTGAGTGGAAGTACAGTGTGTTTCTAATAAAGTGGCCAGTGAGTGGAAGTACAGTGTGTTTCCAATAAAGTGGCCAGTGAGTGGAAGTACAAAGTGTTTCTAATAAAGTGGCCAGTGAGTGGAAGTACAGTGTGTTTCTAATAAAATGGCCAGTGAGTGGAAGTACAGTGTGTTTCTAATAAAGTGGCCAGTGAGTGGAAGTACAGTGTGTTTCTAATAAAGTGGCCGGTTAGTGGAAGTACAAAGTGTTTCTAATAAAGTGACCAGTGAGTGGAAGTACAGTGTGTTTCTAATAAAGTGGCCAGTGAGTGGAAGTACAGTGTGTTTCTAATAAAGTGGCCAGTGAGTGGAAGTACAGTGTGTTTCTAATAAAGTGGCCGGTTAGTGGAAGTACAGTGTGTTTCTAATAAAGTGACCAGTGAGTGGAAGTACAGTGTGTTTCTAATAAAGTGGCCAGTGAGCGGAAGTACAGTGTGTTTCTAATAAAGTGGCCAGTGAGTGGAATTACAAAGTGTTTCTAATAAAGTGGCCAGTCAGTGGAAGTACAGTGTGTTTCTAATAAAGTGGCCAGTTAGTGGAAGTACAGTGTTTCTAATAAAGTGGCCAGTGAGTGGAAGTACAGTGTGTTTCTAATAAAGTGACCAGTGAGTGGAAGTACAGTGTGTTTCTAATAAAGTGGCCAGTGAGTGGAAGTACAGTGTGTTTCTAATAAAGTGGCCAGTTAGTGGAAGTACAGTGTTTCTAATAAAGTGGCCAGTGAGTGGAAGTACAGTGTGTTTCTAATAAAGTGGCCAGTGAGTGGAAGTACAGTGTGTTTCTAATAAAGTGACCAGTGAGTGGAAGTACAGTGTGTTTCTAATAAAGTGGCCAGTTAGTGGAAGTACAGTGTGTTTCTAATAAAGTGGCCAGTTAGTGGAAGTACAGTGTGTTTCTAATAAAGTGGCCAGTGAGTGGAAGTACAAAGTGTTTCTAATAAAGTGGCCAGTGAGTGGAACTTCAAGGTGTTTCTAATAAAGTGGCCAGTGAGTGGAGATTCTGTATAGCACCAGAAAGGGTTCTTCTATCGATATCAAGCTTGTAACAATACAAGAACCCTTTTCTGTGCTATATAGAACCCTTTTCAAAAGGGTTCCCTATAGAACCATCCAGAGCACGTTCTCCATTCAAAATTCTCAATGCAAAGAACCTTTAATCATGCAAATGGTTGATTGAGTGTTCATGGTTCTGTATCGACCCATTATCCTTACCAAAGCACATTTTTAAGTGTGTAGGATGCTTCCAGGTCAGGTATATCAGTGGTCACCAGCAATTTTCCCTGTTTTACATCATCACAGTAAACTGTTGTGCGTTCATTCATTCATTGGCATCCAGTTTCTCTCATTTAGCAGAGCTAAAAAAAGAAAAAAGGTAAAAAAATTGAACATAACCACAAAAGGAAAGCATTTGTTATGCAAATGATTCCCTCTTCCTCACACTGTAGTGGAACAATTGTAATAAGTAGGCAAGTTTTTTTTGTTTTTTTCAGATTAACAATGCAATATCTGCACAGTGGGCTTTGATTACAGATGAAAACAGGAGAGCAGTGTGTTATGGGGAAACTGGGGGATTGTAAACTCAGATTTAAATTTTCAATCCGAACAGCCTAATGCGTTGATTCCTCTCAGTACGCACGTCTCATTAATGAAACGCTGTCCTCATCAGCAGGAAAACGTTCGTCATTTTACACCAGGCTCATTTTTATCTCTTCCCAATATGAGATTCGCAAATTACATATTAGCTTGTTCCTGCCCAGCTCCCGTGTCTCTGCGGGCGTAATGTCACTGCAAACAAATTCCGAAAGCGTGGTCTGGGCAGACTTTCTCATTTGCTTAATTTAGCACGAGCTGTGTTTTTTTTATATTATTGGACCATCTTTAAAAAGGTAGTTTAACAAAGCAGCTAAAAGACCAACAGACTGTAAATAATGGTCAGCGCTGCACAATGTGGGTCACCGTTATGATTAACATTTACAAATTACAGTCAATAATTCCTTACCAAGCAATTCATGCAGTACAATTACACTCGTAATCACCCTTAACAGAAGCAGCATTGTTTTATATACACTCACTGGCCACTTTATTGGAAACACCTACCTTGTGCTTCCACTCACTGGCCACTTTATTGGAAACACCCACCTTGTGCTTCCACTCACTGGCCACTTTATTAGAAACACCTACCTTGTACTTCCACTCACTGGCCACTTTATTAGAAACACCTACTCTATAGTTCCACTGACTGGCCACTTTATTGGAAACACTCACCTTGTGCTTCCACTCACTGGCCACTTTATTAGAAACACCTACCTTGTGCTTCCACTCACTGGCCACTTTATTAGAAACACCTACCTTGTGCTTCCACTAACTGGCCACTTTATTAGAAACACCTACCTTGTGCTTCCACCCACTGGCCACTTTATTGGAAACACCTACCTTGTACTTACACTCACTGGCCACTTTATTAGAAACACCTACTGTATAGTTCCACTGACTGGCCACTTTATTAGAAACGCCTACTGTATAGTTCCACTGACTGGCCACTTTATTAGAAACGCCTACTGTATAGTTCCACTGACTGGCCACTTTATTAGAAACGCCTACTGTATAGTCCCACTGACTGGCCACTTTATTGGAATCACCTACCTTATACTTCCACTCATTGGCCAGTTTATTAGAAACTCCTAACTCCACATTGCTGGTCTAGTTTAATACAATTTTATAGTGCTGTGAAAAAGTATTTGCCCCTCTATTTATTTATTTTTTTTGCATAATTGTCACGCTAATTGGTTTCACATCCTCATGCAAAATGTAATATAAGACAAGGAGTATGTATGGAAATACAAAAGTGATTTTTAAGTGATTATTTCATTTATTGATGGCTAAATGATTTGCAACATATCTCACATTATCTGTGTAAATGCAACCAAACGCTTCCCGTATCTGGAGATTTGTGTTTCACGCTGCTGTGGCAAAATTCTCCATAGGATTGCTTTAATTCAGTCGCATTGGAGGCCATTCAACCATGAACTGCCTGTTTGACATCCTGCAACAGCATCTCAACAAGGTTCAAGTCAGTGTCATTAAGCCAGTCAGACGTAAAATTTCTCTTGTGCTTTGGATCATTGTCCTGCTGTGGAACCCAACCGTTGGATGTTCTCCAGCAGAATTTTCTGGCAGAATGCAGAATTCATGGTTCCATGAATGATTGCTTGTCATCCAGGTCCTGAAGAGGCAAAGCCTCCCTGCATTCTCACACTACCACCACCATGCTTCACTGCTCTCATTGTGGAATATGTGTTGGCACATATAATGGGTTTTCACCAGTCCACAGAATATTGGACCAAAAGATTGAGGGTCTTCCAGGTTTTTTTTGGCAAATGTGAGATGAGGCTTTATGTTCCTCTGGGTTAGCAGTGACTATTTTTGTCTGATCTTTGTCTGAGGTGATTGAGACCTGCAGCTCCTTAGATGTTTACCTGACTTCTTTTATGGCTTGCTTGTTGGTCCTATCTTGCATGCGAGTCAAGCGCTGATCAAATCAAATCAAATCAAATCGTGATTATTGTCACATCACATACACAGGTGGAAAATGAAAATAGAATTTAAATACAAATATATAAAATATATATATATATATATATATATATATATATATATATATATATATATATGGTTCAATGGCAACAAAATATCTGGTTTATCAGCTGTTCTTCTGTAGAGTCCCTCTTCTAGTGCGGTTCTGCGCTCTTCCTCACAGTAACTGAGATCTTCCTCGTCTCCTCTCCTGTCTTCAGTGTGAGGAATGAGGAACAGTCACTCTTCACTCCAAACTCTTGGGAAACTGGGCGACTTTTCCGGTTTTCAGATCTGCTGCAGCTCATTGGAAAGTGTCCAGAAGAATCCGGGCAGAGTTGCAGTTTCTAGACTATGAAGAACCAACTGGGTGAGCCAGTCAGCTACAGCGCCACCCTGCGGCAGAGCAGCGCAGCAGGTCTAGCCAGTTAAAATCACCAAAGACAGAAACTGATTGCAGGTGAAGCAGCTAAACAATGACAGCATGACATTAAAATAGGTCCAGGTGGTTAAATTAAGGGGTCCCAGACCCCCTGGAACGTGGCCCAGTTCTGTTCATAGTGTTATAAGTGTACTGCTCCATTGTTATAATTTTGAGTAATATGCAGACTTGTATTACATGCGTATGTAGTTTTTGATTTGATTTTTAATTTAATTAAATTTTAGCATCATCACAGTTTTATTACAGAAACCCCACCACAGCTCTGCGTGTCAGATTTCAGGAATATTTGGACCGTGTTGTATAGAGTGAGTCTCACTTCTCCCACTCTCAATACAATATGCATTATCTGTTAACCAAACAAGAGCTTAATAATTCATTTGAGCAGAACGGCTGAAATATTCAGAACTTCTTAGAGACACTCTACATAAAGAGTTTTTTTTTTTCTGACTTTACCCCTCCTTACAGACGGGTTACCATGGCAACAGGACTTTTTTTTTTTTCTTTCATTCTTTTTTTTTTTTTTGTCAATTTTCTGTTCTCGGCTGCCGGAGAAGCACAAAGTCACACTGTACGGCGGAACGAACAGGGCGAAATTACAAACAGCCAAGCAGCTGCAGATTACCGACGGCCTGATGGAACAAAACCATGAGAGCTGTGACAGGAAAAAAACACAGCAGGTTTTGCTTTGTTTTTATTTCATTTTCATAAAGTAAAACATGAAAACGTCTCAACCGAAGGTTCGAATGAAAAGCGTACTCATGCCTACGAGCTCGATATTATTAAACGGCCTATAGCCCACTTCTTTCTTTTATTTATTCATTCATTTATTGATTTTGAGGTCCAAGTTCAAAGTTTGTGTGGTTTTATCCCATATGAAAAATGATATGTTCCAATGTATTTATCAAATATATATTTGCAGTTTACAAAACATTTTAAAATGCACTCATTTGTGTCGCTTTAATGAAGGTTTCGGATATAACTAAATATACGTGAGCTAATAATTTGAACTGACTTCTGTGTTCAGCACTGCACTTTACACTAACCATGTACATCTGCAGTGAGATTCTCACACACAGTGTGTTTCACATAAACAAGATATCAAATCATAACTGCATGTAGGCTGAATAGGCTGATATAATACATATAGTAAACTGAGACGCTGGTGCTGTCGTCCCGCTGCTCGCACACGGTCTCTCAGTTTGGTGGACGGTGGAGCGGAGGGATGCCGAACTGTTTCAGAGTGCTGCCGTGTCTGTGTGTCCTTCTGATTCTCTCCTGTTAGTTAAGCTGTCATAGTCAGATCTGCCGGAGTCGCTAGCCACACTCTGGAAATGTTTACATTCCCTGTTTTACGTACAAACAGACAGAATAAAACTAATTCCCTTCCCTGCCTTCTTCTCTGAGTATACAACCGCCCACATGTCCGGCCGGACACTGAAGGACGACTGACTGTCCAGCTCTCCTGCTGCCCACTTCAGACCAGCTGCCCACACCCCAGCTACCACCACCTGCCTTGGACAAGCTGCCCACCCTACACTGATGTTTCCATAGACTCCCAGCTATTCAAACTACTAACACTACTGCTATTAATATTAGTAGTATAATAACTCTGTAGGTAGTCTGACCAGAGGAGGACGGGTCCCCCCTGGTGAGCCTTGGTTCCTCCCAAGGTTTTTGAAGAAAATTCCCAAGTAGTGAATTTGTGTAAAGCCCAGTCTTATATTTAGTTATCATGCAGTATCTGGTTTTGATAATTAGTACCTCATTAAATGAAATAAAATGAGATGTTGATGGATCTTATCGCTGCTGTTGGAGCCTCGTATCTCCAGAATGGTGACTTTACAGGAGAAGGAAAACCTACTTTGCTTTCAATGTAAGTCAATGGAACCAGGCGTCTTTCCCAGTCATTGTGGATCGTCTCTTTTGGTCCAGTCATCATGAAATTTACACACAGTCTAAAGCACAAAAGGTATTTCCAAATGTCAAAGACTGAAAAATGTGTTTGTGTTACTCTTTACAGTATTTATTCACACTTATAAAGACACACTGTATATAAGATAAGTGGCTTTACACAATGTCCTTAAGGCTTTTGTATGATGATGTATGTAAATGTCCTGTTTTTGTGACATCACAACTGAAAACGGGCTGTTTTTTTTGTGTTAGTATCCACGCATGGACTGGGGAGCTAATGATACGCATGAAAAACGAGTGAGAAATATCTTGTTTTCCATGATTTCAAATGGTGCAAACTGGAAAGCCACAGCAGGGAATATTTTGCTTTTGCGGGATGCTCGCTGAATTCGGAAGCACATGAAGGTGGACGAATGTGTCAGAAAGAAAGAGCCCAATAAGAAAAGTAAGAAATATCCGGCGAAGGCAACATACATCACCAGCTGGGCTGAAAACCATATAAATAATTCAGGCTACCAGAAAACATTCCAGGCTTTGTTCCTCTCTTTCTTCCCTTTTTCATGCTGGGGACAGTTCTCCTCATTTCCTCGTGGTGTGTAGAAAGCATGAAGCACCGACATCAAATGGTCCCGTTCGCTTTTCATGTGTGTGTTTCTCAGTGGCTGTAATTTCACCCTCATATAATAATGTAATGCAGAATTAGGCCACATCAGTGCAGACTGAGAATACAAACACAGGCGCTGACCCATCTCGGTTTGGACGTCGTCTGCCTCACAATACATACATTTTCAGGGAAATAATGATTGAACTATGACATGCAATATGTTTAAACCTTCAGGCCAAATCAAAATCATGAATATTCTTGCTAGTTATCTACCTTTCTCACATAATAACTTGATTAATGAATGCTGTTGTTGCAGTAATTGTGATATATGAAGAACCATAATGAAGAGATTTCATGATTTTTTGTATCGTTTGTGTAACAAGTGACCATTCAGAACCAGAAAACAGTCACACATCACATAAGTCCATTAATAATGTTATCTTATATGTGTATATATAAATATACAGTACATATAAATATACAGTATACATAATATATACACACAGTACTGTGCGAAAGTCTTAGGCACCCAAGACATCAAGAAATCTATTAATTTGTGTAGTTTACTTGCTGAGAAAAGTGTAAATATTTGAATAAACAAAATTTATAGAAAATTAATAATCATTTAAATAATAAACAGTGATGTTCTGGATGTTGGTGTGTGTGTTTCCCCATCTCCAAGTCTCTCCTCGAGGAAGCCCAGTATTATATGTAGTTATAAAGCAGCTCCTGGTTTGACCAATCAGTGCTCAGTTAATTGAGCTCATGATGTAATTGATGATATTAACGAGTCTCTGTGGCGGCTGTGAAGGTGTCCAGGAAAAATATGGACCCGAGAAATTCTTGTTACTTTTTATTGTTTTTCTGTTTATCTGAATTATGAATACGACTTTATTCTAATGTATATAGTGATAAACTCACTGCTGAGGTCAACTGGTTAAAAATGTGCTTAGACGCCTAAAACCTTCACACAGTATCATGTGTGACCTTTACAATGTCTGTAAATTTCATAATGAATCGACAAAAAGAAACGACCCAAAATGACTTGGAAAAATCTCTGGTTCCATTGACTTTCATTAAAAGTAAAGTATGTTTTTTCCTTCTCCTGCACTATTCTAAGTTACTATTTTGGAGATACAAGTTTTTTTCTGACAACACCGATATGTGTGTGTGTGTATATATATGTCATCATTCATTTCTACATAATTACACAACCTCTTTTCATCCCTTTGAATTAAACAGACTGTACCTTTAAAACTGATGTTGTCAAATATTAAAATGAGATCTTTTCTGATTGGCTGTGCCTCGCTCCAAAAGTGGTCAAGATACAAGATACAAGCTTTTTTCTGACAACACAGATATGTGTGTATGTGTGTGTGTGTGTGTGTGTGTGTGTGTGTGTGTGTGTGTGTGTGTGTGAGAGAGAGAGAGGTTTAGGACACAGTATGTCTTACTGTGAGCTAAAAACCAACTGGCCGTGTTGACCTCATAGCTCTGATTCTAAACTATTTGGACGCCAAACATGTATTGGCTGATTTACTAACTACCTGGTACTTTTTAGCCACAAATAATTCCGTGGAGTTTGTACCACATACTTACTACAATTTCGTTAGAAAGCATTGGACCTC